>NC_056739.1:1332376279-1332478779 GCF_019279795.1 Protopterus annectens
ACTGCCCTACTCGCTTCATGGCATGCACACGCGGCGCATGCATGCCCAGCAAGAAACTTTAGTGTAAGTAACAGTGTACACCTTCCATTTCTTGACTTTCCCAGACTTATCTTGTGGCACTCCTCTTTCCCTGATTTGTGTCTGTCATCTGTCATGTTACACTGACCTCCAATGAACTGCATTTCTTTCTACCACTCCCCCCTGTGATCTCACCTATCTCCTACTCTATTCCTCCCCCTTATGTATCTCTTACACTACTCAGACTGTGCTCATTTGCTATGTGACTGTGAGATTCAGTATCCTAACCCTCATTTACATGAGATTGCCTACTAATGCTTAGTTACATGTCTTACACTCAGCTTCCCCCCTTAGCAAACACTACACGGTGGCCATGTTGTTTTTGGTCTGCTGGTCCCTGCATTGTCATTCCATGTATTGCATAAAACCCACATTTGTGGGTTTATAACCTTCGTGTTTATGTTTTATGCAGTGCAGCCCGTTTGCGTGGGGCTGCGCTGCGTTTAAACATCGGGGATCGCCGAAAAAAAAATTGTATTTTTATTATTTTTGCGTCGGGTTACCTTGCCAATGGCCACATATTTGGCCATTGGCATGCTGCCTGACACATATGCACCCTTTATTTGGAGCTGACATGGCTCCGTTGTGGATTTTGCAGAAATGTACTCAGTTGTCAACTGAGTACATTTCTGCAGCTAAAACGTCTCTTACACGGGCTGGTTTCTGCTTCGTGGATCGCTAATATACCTCATTTGCATACCTTTCAGATGCAAGTGAGATATTTAGCATGTCCACGCCCAGTCCGTGTAAGAGGCATTTTAGCTGGTCTCTTACACGGAGTTTAGGGCTGTTCCTGGATCGCGAGGCTTGCATGGAGTGTTACACGTCTCTTACACTCCGTGCAAGCCTTCGTGAATCCTGCCCATAGAGTGTCATGAGTAATCTGTGACAGAATACCAAAGAAGCTAAAAAGGAAAGTGTACAAAACACTGCTGCAACTACTCCTTCTATACAGTGCAGAAACCTGGGTAGTGGAAACAGAACAGCTAAGGAAGCTGGTGTTGATGGGCATGAAGTGCTTGAGATAGATATCTGGACATGTGTAGACTGGCAAAGTACAGGGGGCAACAGGTATGATGCTATATTTCTTAAATATGTAGGGGCAGCATTTTGGGAGGATATGTATTTTGGATACAGAAATAAATACTATGGTGCAATTCCTTTATACCTACAAAAGATATTCACACACACCTCCCCACACCTACATGTACATATACAAACACACACACACACACACACACACACACACACACACACACACGCACACACACCTGTATTTCAGCATGCCATGAATGCATTTGCAGTATAGTGATTCCTACCTTAACAGGGCCTTCTCAAGAATCAGAGGCACAAGGAAAAAGGGCTCCAGATGGATTGGTTTTGGAATTGTTATAGACCTTCTTTAGAAAATCTTATGAAGAATGGTAAGATCCCATATGCTCAATGTGCAGGGGTGTTGATACTTAATCAGCATAGACCTAAGCAGATTCCCAGCAAGGATAACTTCAATATCAGTCCTTACAGTGTATCTGGATGTTGCTGTCTTAAGAAGCTCAACAGGAGATTCACAGCAGGACTGTAGGTGGAACTCGTTACAACCCAGTCTGGCTGCTGATGAGCAGGTGATATTTCTCTACATCTGACTGGCTGACTTACACAATTACACACATGAGGTTTTGAGATATTGAGTGAAAAAGTGTCTGTTGCTTGTGAACTGTTTAGGTTGTTCTATTTCTGCTTTGATGAATTGCAGTCTTTTGGATGTAAATGGTTTAGGCTAGTTAGACTGGAATAAGGCTACTTTATGCAAAAGATTTAATCTGTGATCAAGTGAACCAAAATCAGAGCATCAGACACCCACATATGGAAATCAGAGAAGTAAGTTTTATAACTAAGCTGTACTGTGTGTGATATTTGGCAAGATTGGATATCTGGGGAACAAGCTATCCTGAGGCTTGTCACAGTGTATTACTGCTACTAAATGCCAGTTAAGATTGAGAGAGGACACCTGTCGGCCTTTGTTACCATCTTGGGGAGTGGTTGGAGCAGGGCAAAAAGGATGATGGGGTAGGGCAGCAAGAGTGATGTGGGCAATAATGTATATACTGGTGATCACACCAGCCTGCCAGGCACTTTGTAATGCCACATACTTTGAAATGTTGACTAATGACTATTTTTGTCTCTCTCTCTCTCTCTCTCTCTCTCTCTCTCTCTCTCTCTCTCTCAGTAATTGGAGGAGTCCTGCCAACTGCCAAGAAGGTACACACACACACATGGTGGTACACTATACTGATGCAAGAAATGACTACTGAACTAGTAAGATCACAAATTGCCTTTGTTGTTACAATGCTGTATTGCAATCAAACTCAAAATGGCAATAAGAATCTCAGTTTTATTTACAACAAAGTGCTGTGACAAGTATCTGTACAACATTAATGTAACCAGCCACACACAGGTTCTTTCACACCACTGAGATTTGTAATATTAGCATTCATTGTTTTAAAGTGTTTTATGTTTTGTTGTAATTTTCATCAAACAGTGAAGTAACAACCATAGCAAAATGGCACTTCAAACAACAGTCACATAACTAGAAAGCCACACGAAAAAAAAAAGTAACTAGATAGTAACAGTCTACACCTGTACCTCCCACATTAACACAGTGAACAAATATGCACTACAACCATCCTCAGGTACAAGAAGGAATTACAACAAATCAAAACCTAATTAAAAGAATGCAGGAGTAGTATGTTCCCTGGCTGACTGCATTACCTGTAATTCTATCACAAAGGCTTGCAGCAAATGTTTTGTCACTCATCACTAGTGGTGATAGTGGATCACACTGATATGACAGGAAAATGGAAAGTTAATATGACAGCAAAATGGAAAGTTCGAGGAAATAGGGAATAACAATTTCCATGAAACAGTTTAGAATCAGATAAAGTGAAGTAATGTCATTCGCCCCCAACTTGCCTCTCTATCTGAATGCCTAAACTGGATATATCATTGTTAGTAACTCCAAGTCGGCATTTGTCGAGTAGTAATACTCTCAGTCCACCCAGCACAAGCCTACTCAATCATTTTAAACTGACTTGTCTTACATCTGTCTCATTAAATTCCAGTGCATAAGTATCTGCCTTTTCACATCTACTCATTGCCACTATCTCTGCTCTAGATAGCCAATCCAAGGCTCCTCTACTATCTTCTGAAATAACTTCAAATAGCACTTCTTACCATACAAATGGCAGCAGCCTATTTAACATGTCACAGATCATTTTAAAATCCTTTTGACAGCATGGAGATAACTCTACCACAAAAGGGATTTTCCCTAGTGCCTCTCATCACACCTTGTTTGTGTCTTTCAGCTTTTCCCGGTTAGGGGTCGACTCACCACAGCGGAACTCCGGTCCGCTAATGATTGGCAGTAGAGTTTTACGTGCTGGCTTGCTGGGCCTAACCTTCAACGAAGGAACGCCCGTTCACGCATGTCGCCACACAGAAGACGCTCTAACTGAGAATCGGATGGGCAACATCTAACTGTGAGGCGACAACGCTACCGCAGCACCACCACCGCAGTAAAGCCCTAAATAGTGTAATATGCTATCTTTGAAAGATTTGTAAGTGCATGTCCCACATTGGACATAACTTCATAACCTCCACAGGGATCTTCTGAGCCCTGTGCCACACTTTGTCATTGTCCAAACATTTCCATTCCTTAATCCATCCTTTATTTCATTTATTAAAAGGCTCTAGTTCTTTCCTTTTCTGTAATTCAGTGTTTATATGTCTTTCTAATTATTCAATGAGATGATAAAAAAAGCACAATCTCAATTATTGCTCCAATGTAGATTTCTGTCTTCTCTTTAATTGCTCATATCTAAGCCAAATATTCTCATCCAAAGGGAAGTCTTAACCAGATTGCTTAAAGGCTTGCATGTCACAGTTTCACCGGACATCTTAAGATCTGTAGGGCTCTTTATGCCCTTATCTGTCCCAGCTGCCTAGTGATATCAAAGCCATCCCAATACATCTACCCAATAATTATTTACTACTTCTCTCTCAGTCATGTTGTTGTGTCTTTCGGCTTTTCCCGGTTAGGGGTCGCCACAGCGGAACTCCGGTCCGCTAATGATTGGCAGTAGATTTTTATGTACCGAGTTGCTGGCTCTGATGCACAACCTTCAATGAAGGTATGCCCATTCACGCATGTCTCAACACAGAAGACGCTCTAGCTGAGAATCGAACAGGACAATGTCTTACTGTGCGGCGACAACGCTATGGATTTTATTTTCTTCTTTCTGTGTGGCAGATGCTGTGCTCATAACTGGCTGTAATTTCCAAAGCCAGATTGTAATTCTGGCATATTGTTAGAGGTCCATAAACCCCCATCCACTCTCAATCACCCAGGCCTCTGATCTGCCTCTTCCTAATCTAACTCCCTTAACTCTCCCTATGTACCTCTAACATAAAACATCCAGTCGTGTAATAACTTTTCATTGAATACATGAAAACTTTGTGCACTATATAAGTGACGTGCATGAGAATCATCATTAAGATGATCCCTATTCTACCACTTGGAGAAAATGCCTGACCAACCCATTTGTCTGGATTCCCTGCCCACGTCTTCTCTACCACCTCCAGTGGATAAAACATAACGTGTAAATAACTGGGACCACCTTCCATTAACCTTGGCTATTGTAGGTTTGTAAAGCATAATACAACACAGTTGAGACAACTCAGTCCAGAGGAATATTCAGGAACACAAAACAAATCCTATTCCACACACAAGTTCATCACAGCTCCACTAAAGGAAACACCAGTCTGTGTAAATAGTTTAATATTCCAGTGGCTAACAATCAAC
The DNA here is from genome assembly GCF_019279795.1 of Protopterus annectens. NCBI lineage: Eukaryota > Metazoa > Chordata > Ceratodontiformes > Protopteridae > Protopterus > Protopterus annectens. The sequence continues at coordinate 1,332,381,216 of NC_056739.1, forward strand.
CAAAATGCCAGTTTCAGTGCAGCTATGCACCTCTTCAGTTTGACTTAATCTGTCCTCCATTTACTTTTTACAGCACAAACAGGAAACTCATTGATGACATAATTACAAAATATAAAAATGACAGATTATATTCTGTATTATGTTATATAACATTATTTTATCTATCTATCTATCTATCTATCTATCTATCTATCTATCTATCTATCTATCTATCTATCTCTATCTAGCTGTCTATCTATCCTTTGTTGACTGGGATAATCTCACTAGGTCAGTGGCCTCTTTCAGAGGAGACCTGAGGTAGTATTAATACTAGTACTACTAGAGGAAATTTGGCCAGTGTATTGGTGAACTTCCCTATTCTTTTCAATATATGCTGTGGGACCTCTGCATCCACCTGAGCACCACCAACTCAAGCAGATGGGACCTCGGTTTAACATCTCATTAAAAATCAACATTATAAACATTCATTCAGCCCAGGTGTGAGTAAGAATCCCAGGAAAACAATCCATCTTTGTTCCATATTAGAAAGTATGCCTTGCCAGCCTATTTTATTGATGCCCCACCCCCCATAATTTTATCAATTCCCATAAACATAAACCATGCACTAGAATGCTTTAAGGTATGCTTGTTTAAATAATTATTCCCTTTTTTATATTGAATATCATTGAGATGTTCGGTATTCTAGAGGTTTTTCCCACCGAGAATGGATTATATGGGCACTTAGTTGTATACATTGTCCATTTACTAAACAAAGTAATAATGGAATTGATTTGATAAATCTTGGGGATGTTGGCACAGGAAAACTCTTTAGACATTAAGACATATTTGCAAAGTTGACAGTTCTCACATGGGTTACTGCCCACACGTTGAGTACTATACAAAGTGGTTTGTTTAGTAATTCTTTCAATTTTTTATAGTTGCCCAAAACAGAAGTGCATACTATGGTTTGTTTGCAGACAACCCCACCCCCATGTTATGGTGCTCTGCTTTCGGAACATGTGATATTTATACCAGGTACAGCTCATATTTCCATGACTATGGTGTGAGAGTCATTAGCATATTATTCTAATGATGGTTCCACTGGTGGGAGTTCACCTGCATCTCTTTGTTATTTACATATGTTCCATAGAGCATTACTCCAACTAGGGTGGCCACGGTGGTGCAGCGGTTAGCATTGCTGCCTTACAGCAAGAGGTTCTCTGGTTTGATCCTCAGCTGGGATGCCTTCTGTGCGGAGTCTGCATGTCCTCCCTGTGGTCCCATGGGTGTGCTCCGGTTTCATCCCAAAGACATGCTGCAGGTGGATTGGACACTCTAAATTGGCCCTAGGTGTGACTATGTGCATGTGTGTACCTTCTGTGGAAGGTTGGACACTGGGCTGGCAACTCAACACTGTAAAACTCCACTGCCAATCATGAGTGGACAGGTGATCTGCTGTGGCGACCCCTAACCAGGAGAAGAAGAAGCATCACTCCAAGTAATGGTTACATTGGTGCTCATTTATGTTATGCTGAGCTAAACGCAACAATTTCCTGGGCTTCAGCTACTGGACTACTATATTTCATGTGGTAATTTTGCAATTCTACCTCCATAGATCCCTGTTGCCTACGCCATAGTGGATCGTGCAAGGTGATATATGGTTTACCATCCTGGCCAGTAAATGATAACAAAGAGTATCATGCTACCCGTTAGTGCATATATGTTTTAAGAAACAAGAACATTATAGAACCACTGAACAAAAGTAACACTGGCTATTAACACAAACATTTTGTTTTGAATAATCTAACTTCACTGAAGTTATATCCCAAGGCAAATAGTTAAGCATTTCCTAATGAAGCATGATGTTTCCCCTGTGCAAAATGAAAGTTACCCAACATTTATCCATAAATTATTAAATTGCACCAGCAGTATTAACCATCCCCTTAAAAGCTGAACAAGAAAGTAATCTGACATTGCCTTGCTTACTGTATAGACACTTTAACTAAAATATAAACATTACAAAGGTAAACTAAAAATATGAATAAAATGCAGCTTCCACATGTATCTGTAAAAAAGTGCCAATCTTTCTGTTTATCCCATGTTAACTTGTCACATCCAAGTGCTATAGAGCAGCTAAGAATCTTTACCGACTTTACCAGACAAGTAGGGAATGGAAATAGATTGCCAGGCCTTTCTTCATGACACACACATACACACACAGACACACACACACACACACACACACACACACACACACACACACACACACACACACACACACACACACACACACACACACACACACACACACACACACACACACACACACACACACACACACACACACACACACACACACACACACTTAATTATGGCTAGCCTACCAATCACATGTCTTTGGGATATAGAGGAAAACTAGAGTTCTAGGAGAAAACATATGAATACGGAAACATAGAGACTCCACACAGATAGTACCCCAGCTGGGAACTGAATCACAGAACCATCTGCAGTCAGTTACATAGCAGTCCAAAATTACACATTTGACTCTTTCCTTAAGTTAAATGCTTCCACTGCCAGATGATAATTCTTGCAAGTAGCATTCCATCTCCACTCCATCCAAACATTTGATGTCTTCATCTATTGAGTGACAGCTGAACCTATATAGACGCAGGCAGAAGGAACCTTATAAGGAAGGGGAGACTGCACAAGCAGGAATTTCAAGGTACACAAGTCATGAAACATCCATGCAAACATGCACAAACTCCTCAGTCTCCATTTGCACTCATTCATTCTTCATTCACCCACACAAGGGGAAATAAAAGATAAAACTGAGCAGGATCATTAGGAGTTAGATCAATCTGCTTGTGAAATAAGGTGTCTTCTCTCAAACTCTATAGAGAGTTTTATCATGTAGATGCAGACTTTGAGCTGGCTCTTGATTGAGCACAGTGCAGCAATTTACAGACCTGCCTAAACTCTATCCTCCCCACTTTTGTTTTTGGTCTGTTCTCATGGCTTCCCTTGATAAAATGTTTTCAAGTTCATTAAGGTCTTTCTACCCACTACTTTTTTTCTTCTCTTCTGAAGTGCTGTGATGATCTCTGTCTGCTGTCTCAGAACAGCTTTTACTATTGATTTACCATGATAGCTGGCCACCTTCTACTACTGAAAATATAGTGAGCCCAGCAGCTGTAGCATGGAATGTGCAACTCTGCTTTTATTATAAAGAGAGATTCATTTTGCTTTTGCTGGACTGCGCTGAGTGGACCATCAGCAAAATGCAATCATGCCCTTTAAATCTCATTTCTTACAAATTGGAGATAGATAGAACCTTCATTATTTGGTGAAAAGTATGTAAGTACAATGTCCATGATTCTAAGAATGCCGTTATTTCCATGACGTGGCAATGTGGCATGGCAAAAGAGCAGCTGCCCCAGTATACCCAAATAAATATAGCTTGCTTCGCCAAGAGGATCAGTAAAGGCAGTAAGTAAATTAGTTCCACCACAGCTGCCAGCTGGCTTACCTCCCATACAGGGATGTTGAATTGCTTCTCCTAATGAAAAATCACAGGGAGAAAGCATTTTCAGGGATTTCTACTGTATATCCAATGCTCAATTGTACATTAAAACTTGATTACAACTAGATGTTTCGCGACTGTTTGATGTTGTGGAACACATTTTCCAATTAAAACCATCTTTTGCCTACCCTTTTACTTCCAGAAAACATGATTCCATTTGCAAGCAGTGACTGTTCAGGCAGATGGTGTTTCCTGTCTATTTTCAAAAGTCTTTTTTATGGCTTCGTGATATTCGGAAACAAGCATGTCTCTTGACAGTAAAAAGTTAGAAGCCTTAAACTGAATGGAATATTTCAATGTCCTCACTGTGTGTGATATAACCAAAAATAATGCCACGGATGGCATAAATATAGCAGAAATGCTCTCATACAAAACTAGTTCTGCATCTGTCTCTCAAAATGTATTAACATAGACCATAATGATAAAAATATTATTTGTAGCCACTGTTTCAATGAGTTTAAAAAATTATAGCATATAATCCAAAATTACAGCATATGAGTAAAAATCATACCCTCCTGAAAATATTGTATGATTTTTAAATGCTTTGAAGCATTGCATAAAGTACTTACTATTTAAGCTGTACTTGAAATTACTGAAAACTACTTAGCCAGATTCACCGTAACCATTGCTATAAACTCTGCTTCACTGTAAAATCTTATAAATGAAAGGAACGATAATTTAGTACATCAAACTCTTAAGAAAAGTTTACAAATGCATCAGATGCCTTCAATAGAGTTTTTGCAAAGAGGCAAGTCTCTTGCATTCCCACCTTCTAAACTGCAACAACTCAGTAAAATAGTAATTGTAGCTATAATTTACACAACAGTCTTGTTTACTATCAGTAATGGACTACGCTGTTAAAAATAATAGAAATTTAAATGCTTGAATTTAGTTTGTGCATTAGGGCATCCATTGCATTAAAAGCAGTAAACCAAGTTGTAGTTTATATTTTCACTTTTATAGTGAATTGCTTTCCATACCATTTCCCATTGCTTGCCTTGAGATGTGTTTGAATGTAACCAATTATCCTTGGCATCTCGTTGCTCAGCTTTATTGCCCCCTTGATCAGCCTCATGTAAGGTGTGCTCAGCTTGTCCTAAACTGGTGCTCTAGGCACTGCTTGTATATTTTCAGGTACTGGTATTATGCCTTTCCTAGGAGTATCTCATTGTGATTTCTACCAGCTCCTGACAATTAACACTACTGCAACAGTAAGGTGCCCATAGCTCCTTTACAAGGTACATGCAGCAACTGTCTGTATCTGAAATCAGCAAGATGAGGTATCCTGGCACTTTCTTTGTCAACTAAATTGGGAAGCTAGCTTGATTTTGAGGCAAGGCTTGTCTGAGGTCAGCTTAGCTGGTACACAATATCATTTTTAGGTAGATAAAAAATCTGCTAATATCAGAGACATGTCAAATATAGCAATTAGAAGTCCACAGTATTATACTAATAGCAAAGACCCAGTGCCCAGATCAATGTCCATCTCAAGCACACCCCTCCATTACTAGCTAGTCAAATAAACTACGGCTCAACGAAAAGCATCTTAAATTGTTACTGTTGCACTAAGTACAAATAAGAGATAACAACCTCATATACAGCTGATGATTTCTCATCCTACTAAACATTGCCTCAAATCAACACTCCTGCTGAAATAAACAGCAAGCAGAAATTGAAGCAGTGATTGGGCATTTTTGTGTGTTAAAAGTTCAGCAGTACAGAGCTCTCTGGTTTTAAATTATACAGCTAACTGATGCTGCATGCAGAGGACAGCTTAAACATTTTTTCTCTTCATCTCAGATTAATCTGGCTGTTAATCAAAAGCAAAATGACAAGCTAATCAAGGCGGTAAAGCAACACTAATTCACTTCTGCATTGGCCTTGCAGCTGCTTTCCATTCCAGATGAAGCTATGAGAGAGCTAGATGCTCAGAGGTGCATTTTAGAGGTTTTTTTTCCCAACATTTTGATGCAGTGATGGTCTGAGTAAAAATTCTAAGGAAAGAATTTCAGTTTTTGTTTTTCTTTTCTTTTTTTTTTTTTATTTTAATGAAGAAATATGTTGTATCCAAGGCTTACTGCTCAAAACTGACAAAATAGCAGTTCACAATAGACAAATATTTGTCTTTCGGCTTTTCCCGGTTAGGGGTCGCCACAGCGGAACTCTGGTCAACTAATGATTGGCAGTAGATTTTTACGAAATGCCGAGGTGCCGGTTCGATACCCAACCTTCAACGAAGGCACTCCCATTTACGCATGCATGTCTTTCGAACGCTACCCAACCGCGGGGAGGACATGCAGACTCCACACAGAAGGCACTCCCAAGCCAAGCCAAAAATCGAACTGGAGAACCTCTTGCTGTGAGGTAACAATGCTACCGCCATACCACCGCGGCATCAATATTTGTGATGATGAATAAATAATATCTGTGAATAGTACCTGCCCCTGTACTTCCTCTCAAAGTAACTTTCTGTGTATCCCCCTCTGGTGTTAGATTGGGATGAAAGCGAAGGTACAAATGGCCATAGACAGATATATATTTCAAGTTGCTGCTGTCATACATACACAGAACATGTCTCCTCACCACTTCCCGTAAAAGACAGCCATCATCCGTGTACCCCTCTGTCAGACTGGGATGAAACTGAAAAAAAATTAATAGGTCAAAACATATTTTAAGTTGCTACTGTTTATATAAACAGCAAGCCTACCTATACTCCCACAAAAGATAGCTACCCGTATGCACATTCGATGTTTGATTGGGAGGAAAGTGTAAACATTGATCACTGTAATGTTTCAGACTTTTTACTGATAGACAGTACACTACTCCTATACAAATTGTAATCACTCTGTTTGCATACTTCTGATTTTTTTGAGGAATGTTCCCAGCCCAGCATAAGCTATGGTGACCTGTGCACACCTCTGAAGTTTGGGAAGAAAATTAAATAAACAAGAACATCATCCCTAGCTCCCCACACAAGTTACAATGACTTTCTGTATAACCTCTGAGAAGTGCTGTTTTTAGACTAGGTGGGGTTCAGGACAGAGGCCACTACTAAGCCTCTGTCAATGTCCACTTATACTGCCTTAGTGAAGGAGCCACCACAATCCTAGATGTTATAAAGGTCTGTTGCTTTGTGATGCATTTAATGCTTTATTGTTTTGACAGATGACCTAAAGTGAGCAAATCACAAAAACTTCTGTTATTTTCATCTAGACAGCCTCTACCACAACAGGAAGTTATAGCAGCTTCTATGTACAATTTTGACATCTGACTGTGATAGAAGAGGATGATCCTGTAATTCACACAGACTGTTGCCACGCACTAAAAATATTCCAAGTTGTTTCATACATTTCACATTAGTCCTGCAAAACCAGAGTAATGAGCAAGCAACAACAGGCAACTAGATATTTTTATCTACAGACAGCCTCAACAATTATAGCTACTTTGTACATACCCCAGATGTCCAATTTCACACAAATTTACACTAGCCCTGAAAGACAGATAGGTTTTGTTTAAAATGAACAAAGAACAAGAGGTCAGTTGTTTTCAAGAGTCAGTTCCAAACTCCACTCAGCAGTTATAGCTACTTCAGTGTGCACTCCAGACGATTGTGATAAAAAAATGATGGCAATGCAAGATGGCTGCATACTGATCAAAAGCTTCATTTCAGCTCCCCCAGTGTGACAAAAGAAACTGAGAGATAGGAGCCAGAAACAGCAAGTTTTTGTAAATTCAGTTACTGAATAGTAATCACATTGCATAGATTCTAGCAAAGAATAAACTTAGCCTGAAAGAAAATAAGCTAGAAAAGGTGTAGAGTAAACACTGACTGTGAAGAATCTGTAGCTGTTAAACAAAAAGCAGTTCAAGCTCCATCTTTGGTGCAAAACAGGGCTTCCAGTAATTTAGAGGAAAAAATAAATCAAAATGAAAAATGGAACACTGAAGGAGTATATCAACTCAAATAACGAAAGGCTGGAAAAAGAACTTTAAACAGCTATTCAAATTCATAGGTTCATAGGTTCATACTAGGCTATCTGCCTTAGGGCATTTATAAGCCTAGCCAGAATGTGTTTGGCTTTCGCCACCCATTTTAAATTAATTTTGCTATGCCCTTTTTCGAGGTTAGTATACTCTGCCTCTGTCTAACAGTGACACAGAAGTGATACCCGGGGTAAACCTACGATCTCCCATCCACTCATCAAGATTCTTCTTGAAGAGAGTCAATGAGGGACTCTGCCTAACCTGGACTGGGATTTTATTCCAGAGTGAAGGAAGCCTCTGGGTTATGAATCTGTCCCTCCAGCATGTCCTATTTATTTCAGTGCTGAGGTTCAAGTCTCTCGAGCGTAGCTCGATGGGATTTGGATTTTCTGAGGTGCAGCATGTCCATTAATTCCGGGTTGGACATGGCTTTATACGTCAGGCACAGATCGCCTCTGAGCAGGCGGTATGCCACTGAGTAGAGCTGGAGTTTCTTTAACCGGGCAGCATATGGCATCTGTTTGAGCCCTTTGATCCTCTTGGTGAGGTACTTTTGGGGTCTTTCCAGTTGCTGCAGGTGTCTGGTAAGGTACATCCCAAAAGGGGCATTGTACTCAATTATGGGCCTGATGAGGGATGAGTAAAGAGGCACGATGACCTCCCCTGATCTAGATGTGAATCCCTTCATGATTAGGTGGGTTATATAAAATGTTTTTCTAACCACTTTGGCCAAGTGGTTGTCAAATGAGAGATTGCTATCAACTTGGGTCCCCAGGTCCCTAATTACTTCTTCTGTACTTAATGGATTACCACCTATGTGGTAATTTGTGGGCACTTTGTTTTTGCCAAAGGGGATGACTATACACTTTCTGGCGTTTAGCTTGAGGCCATGGCTCTGGCACCAGTTGTTTGTTTCTATGAGGCCCTTTTGGAGGATGCTTATGTCGGCTGGAGAGTCAATTATGGTGCCCAGTTTGCAGTCATCTGCGAACTTGGTCAGCCACAGTCCTTCCGTGTTGGCCTGTACCTCTGAGAAATATATACCGAACAAGAGAGGTCCCAGGACTGAGCCATGTGGGATGCCACTTGTAACTGGTTTGGAGTCTGACATGGCACCAGCAATTCTAACCATGTGGGTTCTGTCCTTGAGCCAGTTTGCAACCCATCTAGTGACATAGGGGTTTATATTTAAGTTGGTGAGCTTATCTATAATGCCAGAGTGGGGTATTGTATCGAAGGCTTTTGCGAGGTCCAGGTAGGCTGTGTGGACCACCTTCCCCTCGTCAATGGCCTTGGTGACTGTTTCAAAGAAATCAACCAGGTTTAAGAGGCAGCATCTGCCCTTAACAAAGCCGAACTGGGTAGGATCCAGTGTCTGTAGGTCCCTAAAACTGAAAAAATTGGAGGTAAAGATGTAGAAAAGGCTTTTCAAGAAGAGTTGGTTAAAAAAATGATAGCATTATAGGACAGAACACACAGAGAACAACTGAGATTGTCTGCTGCACCAGAGTGACTGGAAAGCATAGAATGTATTAATTTTATGAAAGCACAAGCAACTGGACTGGTATTCCACAGCAGGAGCTGTTAATCGAAAGGTCAGATTGTATGTATATTCCAAACCAGGCCGTGGAATAGCAGCCAAGACCTATACTAGTAAAGATGCAATCATACCAGCAGAACGAATGGACCCTGACAAAACTGTGGCAGAAAGGCAAAGTATTAAAAATTGGAGATGGTAGAGTGTTTGAGGAAAATGAGTATTCACTGTACACCAGACAGAAGAGACAAGAAGCAAATGTATCCCAGCAATCTGGGAATGTCAAGAAGCAGAAGTGAGATTCAAGCTGCTATACCCGGCTAACTTCAGAATATTTTCTTGAAGGATCAAAGTCATTTTTTGATGTAGAACAAGCTGAGGAGGGAATACAAAAGTTTATCCAACAAAAAGTGAGCCATCAAACAGAGGAGGCTCTGCTTCTCTTTCTTCTGATAAGGTTCATAGAGAGATTATGTCAGTGAAACCTTTTCCAATTTTCCAAAGAAAAATGTTTGAGAGACAGAAGCATGGGAGGTGACTAGAAGAATTAGGAATACCTTGGACTTGAACTGGAGTCTGGGCTTGGGTGATGGAGATGAACAGGAAGAAGACTGACAGCATTGAAATTAGTGAATAAATGTGTGAGTGTAAAGCATCAGCCATATTTGTGAAATATGTCTTTACATGAATGAATGGAAAGATTGAAGCTTTGTTGACTTTGTTTGCTTACAGAGAACTCTGCAATGCTTTTCCAGTGTTTCAACTGCATCCAGAGACAAAAGATAGGAATATTTTTCTTGATTAACAGCAATTGTACTTGTTTTATCCATTGATCACTACTAGTTTTAAAGTTTTTTTTTTCTTACTTTGTGGTTTAATCTGTACTTGAGAGCTGTTTTTGCTGTGCTTTTGCATTAACAGATTCCAGGGTCAGACATCTTGTGGGAGAAGGTGTTTGCCTGAGCTCTCTGAGTTGGGAAGCACTTGGGGAAATTCAAAGTGCAGTTAATTGTTGGACAGAGGACTTGGGGGTCAGTTTTCAAGGTTTTTTCCTCTTCGTGGAGCTTTCCACTAGGCCGCAGCAGTTAGCAGTGCCCTGTATAGTAGCAAATGCCTAGACAGTAAAATTTACCTGTAAAGTTAAGATTAGATCCAACACCTGTCAAACAGTGTAGCATTGTGCAGAAATAAGTTTAGAACAGCTTGCATGTGCACTGAATACCATAGACATATCCTAGCATTATATAACATTATGTCCTTAACCCCAGTTACTACCCTAAGAGACCTCTGTTAAAACATAGTCCTTAATTCTAAACAGTCAACCATATTACAGGAACAGTCAACATGGGTATGCAATTTACAAATGTCTCAGTGGCTAGCTTAGTAGATTTGGACATCCTAAGGCAATGTAGCAAATACATCATGTTCTTAAACAACCAATTAATCATTAAAGAAAATAACACAGAACGTGAGATATATAAATATACAACTTCCTTGGAGGCAAAAATCTCGCATACAAATGAGGTTGTCAGAAATGCCTACAGGATATCCCTCACTCATACCATTCATGACACACACAAATTGTGTTATGCTGAAGCAGTTAAGAGAAACCTTCCAAAATCTCAAATACTTCCAAAGCCACCTAATTGCAGCACTGCTCCTCAGCAATCATTAAAGCAGACACCGAAAGCAGCACCATACATCTCACATAAGTCTACACCTAATGGTTCCCCAAGTGCAAAGCCTATAAGGAAAGCATGCACTTTACCTAATACTCTTGTTATTGGGGAACCCATTGTGTGACACACAGATGCCTCACTCACCAATTTGGATAAGGCGAAAATAATGGTTAGTTGCCTGTCTGGATCCAGGATCTGCAATATAACTGCACCCCAGATACCAATATGATTCTATCATAGTACATTTTGGTGTAAATGACCTAAGACATACTTCACTGGACTGTATGAAAAGAGATATAATGGATCTCCTGGAATATGTGTCACAGATAGGTATGAATATTGCATTACTCAGCATTCTACCTTCACCAAGGATGATGCCACATTATGAACATAAAATATTTGACTTTAATAATTGGCTTTGGTTCTGGAGTCACTCCAGGGGGATCCAATATTTGTCAGCATGAGAAAACATGGTCAAAAGACCACATTGCTTTGCCAAGGATTGATTGTATTTGTCCCCGCTAAGCTTTTGGATATTGCCGAAAACTTTATCTACCCCTTACAGCTTTTTTAAGGTTATGCCAAAAAGACAAAACTACCAACATAGTGAAAAAGTCTGCAAGCAACCTTATGGTGTCACTGTTCAATGCTCAGAGCCTAATCAAAAAAATTCACACCCTTCAGGATCTCCTCACTCTGGAGAATGTAGACATCTGTACAGAGACTGAGACTTGGTTTGAAGTCATAGAAAGTGGGCTACAGTGCCTTCCACAGATTTAGACTAAAAACAGCAAAGGTGGATGTGTTTTGGTCTATGTTAGCAACAAACATACCTCCAGGTTGGTTAAACTAGATAATACTATGGAGCTCATCTACATGCAAGTTACCATAGGTAAGGTCCCTTACCATATCATGGCTAGCTATAGGTCACCATCTATGCCTCTAGAGTCTCACAACTCTTACCTAAACATAGTAGAGGAACTGACCATCCAACCAAACACCCTGTTCATGGGTGATTTTAACAACCCCTCTACAGACTGGGAAATGTACACTGCCTTAACTCACATGCACACTGCTTGCTGAACATTATTAACACAAACACCCTGGAACAGATAGTGCACACTCCAACCAGAGGATCACACATATTGGTTCTGGTAGTCACCAAAATGGGAGAACATTGACCTGTCCCCCCATGTTACATCCTCACTAGTGAGGTCAGATCACAAAGCTGTCTCATTTGAAGTAAAAAACTCAAACCAGAAAAATCCAGCTAAAACAGTAACAGTTATGAACTGTTCAAAGACAAACTACATTCCATTAAGTGACAGTTTGTCAAAAGGCAAGGCTACCCCAACCCCGAGACCACAGCTACCTATGTAGAATTATTCACAGAGTCACTATACAAACATGTAAATGGCTGCATGGAGGCTGCCATACCTACCAGAAATATACATAAAACAAACACTAAAAACAAAACCCCACTGGTGGAATCCTCACCTAAGCAAGGTATAGCATAAAGAAGTTTCATCGCCAGAATCAGGAAAATCAACTACCTCAAAGACAAGTGCTCTCTTATACAACTAAACAAGAAACTAAGAAGCCTAAGTTCAACAAGGCCAACTATGAGGTCAGGATAACCTCACAGACTAAGGACAATCAGAAGGCCTTCTTCAGCTGTATCGAAAACCTTAGAGGTGACACACAACAGTGTGTTCAACTGCTGGTGAATGGTACTGCATACATGTATTAGTTTAACATAGAAAATCATCTGGCTAATAAATGCACAGATTATAGTATAGTTAAAGTTGATATGTTCTCTCTTACATTTTTGTGTGTAAGCAAGTAAATAGGAGTGCACTGAATGTAAGGAAATGTTTTAATTTGGTAATAAATTCTTTCGACTTTTCCCGGATAGGGGTCGCCACAGCGGAACTCTGGTCCACTAATGAATGGCAGTAGAGTTTTACATGCTGGCTTGCCAGGCCTAACAACCTTCAACGAAGGAATGCCAGTTCATGCATGTCGCCACACAGAAGACGCTCTAACTGAGAATCGAACGGGCAACGTCTAACTGTGAGGCGACAGTGCTACCGCAGCACCACCACCGCAGTCAATTAATTAATTTGGTAATAAATGTTCAGTGTAAATTGAGAGCCTTGTAGATGATAGCAGTTGTACATTTGGTACTTGTGTTCTTATTCACTCAAGTTGATCATAGGTTAGAAGCAATAAAAGCCAGAGTGCTGTTTTAAGGCTAAAGGTTAATGTTCTTTGAAAACCTATAAGCTGTTTTTCACATCTGTGAGGGGAATGAATATAACACATGAAAAGACAGCAATTAGTGGAAATAGGAGCACAGGCTATAATGTGTGTTTTTTGCATGTATAACCTTAACTTAAGCAAAGTCTGTGTGTGCAGCTGTCAATTTGGGATAATTGTTCCTATCAGGAAGGATAAACTTCATTACTTGAAGATCTAAATAGATTTGTGTGTTTGTTTTAAGTTAATAAGTTCTAGAGGTATTCTGGGCATGAGTATTTTTTTCACGTCTTTTCATTAAAACAAAAAGTCTTGTAAAATGAGACATTGGTTCAAATGAAGATGAAAAGAAATAACTGTAGCACAAAAGCTGGAAATAAACATTTGAAAAAAGATGTTATATATAATAGGTGGGAATAATAACTTCTTATCATAATGGCTACACTAAACATATTATTTTGTATTTGTATTCCATCTAAAATTGCTATTATGGAACTTAATTTTGGAAGAAATAGTCAGCTTTCAGCAATATTCCCCAAGGTACAATAACTGGGCTAGACTAGACATAAATTGCATTTCTCAGGAACATTTGCATTTAATTGAGAACTTTGACACACATCCAACAATGATTTCAGATCATGTGCCAATAAAAACGTACATAAAAATGCAGGGTAATGAAGTAAAAATGAGAAACTGGCACTACCCCACACATATTAAAAGCTAGGAATTTAAGGAATGGGTAGTAGAAATTATTCAAACATTATCAGGGAAGACAGAAATGTCTTCACACATTATAGCTAGTGAGTGGGATAAAATGAAAGTGGATTTTAAAAATACGGTGAAATAAAAGAAAAAGAGATATGGTTAAGAAGTAACAAGAATTATTAAGAGGGGCTGACTAAGGTTAAAGTATTGTAGAATATTCAGAATCTCACAGGAAAAGAACAAGTGCAATTGCAGAGTCCCAAAGAGAAAATAAGAGAGTATCTGAATAATATGCATGCATTTAGACAGATTGTTGTTAATCAACTGCTTTTGACAAGAACTGCATAGCACAAAAACTCTTAGCACAATGACTTATGTAACAAAAAGTAGAAATGGTTGTTGCCAAACTTAGGTAGTGTATAACAAGAAAAATAACCAGAAATCCTGCAGAGGTATTAGAGATATTTCGAAAATGTTATGAATATTTACATAAACCTTTCTACAGGATGGCTAAGTGATTTGGAGATTCAATGACTGCTCCTAGCTTGCAGTCATCTGCAAACTTAATCAGCCAGAGCCCTTTGGTATTGGATTTTACTTCAGGAAAGTAGATGCCAAACATGACAGGTCCCAGCACAGAACCTTGGGGTGACTGGTCTCTTTGTTGAGGTAACCTCCCCTATTTTGATTATCTGCATCCTGTCTGTCTGTGAGTCAGTTGGTAATCAAACAGGTGATATAGGGTGTTATTCCCAGTTTATTTAGCTTTTCTTCTATGTCTGAGTGGGGAATTGTGTAAAAACCTTTGGCCAGGCAGAGGTATGCAGTGTGTGCTGTTTTGCCTTCATCCATTGCTGTGGTGACATTTTCAAAAAATTCCACTTGGTTGAGTAAGCATGATTGCTCTTGATGAATGCAAATTGAAATGAGATTAGTCTTTGAAGGTTCCCTATGTCCTGATTGATTAATTCCATGATAAGTCTTTCCATAGCTTTGTATATGATACTGTTATTTAATATTAAGCGTATATTTTATTAATTTTAATATTGGCATATTTAGCCAATAATCCTTTCCTTTTTCTGTAAAGCTTGTTCATATTAAAGTGCCACTGGGGTTGTTTTATGCCCTATGCATGTTTCTTGTAGGTACAGCCACATCTATGCATATGTTTACATGCTAATATTGTTTAGGTGTATACTCCCACATTTGCAGTAGAGTTAACTGGCTTTGGTGGGTATTTGAAGCTTGCCACTATACCATTTAAGTATAGGTAGCTTGTCTTTGATACATTAACAAGCAAGGGGCAACTCACTCTTATCCCCTCTGTTGTATAGGATTGGGCTATACCAACTAAGCACTTTATGACAACCAGTCACATTACTATACAGGGCATTTCTATAGTGGACAGGCTTAGTCATTGCTTGCTGATGCCACATGACTGGTCACTTAGACTACCAGTACAGCATGACTGAGAAAAGCCTTGCTGTGTTCTAGTTTCATCAATGATCAGTGCCAAATGCAGCAACTTCTTTTCCCTGATCCATTTTCCAGAGGAATGTCTCAGGCATGCTCAAATCTGGAAAAGGCCCCCATGACTCCTTTACACCCCCTCTTTCCTTTTATTTTCAGTAGCTTACAGAAAACTAGGCAAAATGCATCCAGGGTCACCCTCAAAGCCCCGTTTTTGTCTTAACATATGTGCTTTCCTCTGCTTTGGCCTCATCTTCTGGAGAAGCTTCTATGTCTGAAGCCTTCCAGAAACCTGCTGACTAACCCATCTGACATCACTGGAGCGTTACTGCCTTTAGTTGACTGCAGGTTTCTTCCAGTTTCCATAATGACAAGAATGCTTCATATATGCATAGGGTTGTCCTGATACCTACTTTTTTCGCAGCAACCTGATATTAGACAAACATACAAGATATGTTTTGATATTTGTTTTAATTCCAAAGGGTTTCTCAAAGGTAGCTTCTGTACCTATCATTTTAGCTTATCTTTTCCAAAGATGTTTTTCAAGACTAAGTTATTACATTATCAAAGTGCATCCTGCTTTCATATTTAATGTTTAGTATGAATGATGTTAGCTTTTTGAAAGTTTGCAATAGCTTTCTGAGGATAACTTCCAGATCTAACCTTCTTTTGCATACACTGTCCTTCCATAGGATTTGTACTTTATTCTAAAAAAGTTGACCCTAACTCTTTTTGAACCTGCTTATATAGCCGATATGATTTATCTGTCTTGGAAGTGACTTTTTTGGTGAAAATTACATCAGCTGAACTTAAGGGTTTATGCCATTTACTGGGATCTACAAGCATCAATACTTAGTCCTCTACAAGGGCAGAGTGTCACTGCAGACTAACCTTTTTTTATGCCTGTGACAGTCTCTGAAACAAACCTCAGGCATTCAGTTATTCAGTGTACCCGTATTCTTTCCTAACTGTAAGAATAGAGGTAAATATTTATTGTCACCAAAAAACAGAACAAATGAATAAAATACGACCAGCCACAGATTCCACAGCAAATTTATTGTTCAATACAAAACTCCACAGAAGATTATCTTGGCTCACACTAGATAATTTTCTGTGGAGTTTTGTATTGAGCAATAAACCTGCTGTGGAATCTGTGGCTGGTCATATTTTATTTATTGTAAATATTTATTGTACTGCATGGATGTCCATAGGGAAATCACATTTTATGTGGTTAGAATGAAGTTATCAAGAAAAGACTCCAAATTAAGTTTTCTTTCCTCCTTTTTGATAAAAAAATAGGATGCAAATCATTTAAAATAATTTTGTCTAGATTGGCTTTAAACTGTTTTAAATTTGCACCTTAGATCTAGAGAGGAAGTTAATTGTCAAAACATTATGGGTAAAAGGCATGGCAAGTGCCAAAGGAAATTTCAGATGTTAAGCTGAGTGGAATCCTATGGTTTTAGTCCTATTAGTTGATGGGGATTGACCTGCCGTTTTAGATTTACTGTGGTGTGGGTGGGAAGAACATGCAATAATCTGGGAAATGTTATTTTTTCTAAAGTAAAAAGGTAGGAAAAGTGAATTAGCTGTATTAGAGGTGTATAAAACTCAAAATGCATGTAAATAAGTAGTTAATTGATGACAGTAAAAGATGTTGCATTGTACTTGCCTTTTCCGTAAAATGCACTATACAAAAAATTATTAATATTGTATATGTTTTGCCTTTGTGAACATGTAGTACAGTTTAAAATAAATTCTAAGCCTTGCTCATTGAATATGGGTACTGCTTCAACGTCTACTGCCTGAAGATACTGGCTAGGTAACATAAAGATGTTGATACCTTATTTGCACAGTAGACTGTTGAAAGTCTCCCCACCCTGCAAAAAATAGTATGCAACTGTGAAAACAGAAATGAATCTTCTAAACCTCAAATTAAAACAATAGGAAGTACTGCTGGGGATCTATAAAAAGAATGACTGATAGTTTATTTAAAAAACGTTTGGGAGTTACAGCTGGAGGATACCGTTGGAGACCACTCCATCTATATTATATTGCCTGTAATGACTGAAAAATCTGTTTTTGACTTAAACGTCAGTAAAAGTACAACATATCTCTGGCTAGAAGCAGATCTTTTCTAGTTTGGTTGTTATTATTTTTTCTGAAGATTTTCTAACTTAATATTTTATTTTCAATTTCTT
Source organism: Protopterus annectens (assembly GCF_019279795.1). Lineage (NCBI taxonomy): Eukaryota > Metazoa > Chordata > Ceratodontiformes > Protopteridae > Protopterus > Protopterus annectens. The sequence continues at coordinate 1,332,398,610 of NC_056739.1, forward strand.
GCACAAGTTCCCTGCAGTTTGTAAATTCATTTGAAAAGACAATGGGCAGGATTCACGATGGCTTTCACAGAGTCTATGAGCCATGTAAGACTCCATGCAGCTATCGCGATCCAGGAACAGCCCGAAATCCCGTGTAAGAGAAAGCTAAAACGACTCTTACATGGGCAGGGCGTGGATATGCTAATCACCCCACTTGCAGCTGAAAGGCATGCAAATGAGGTAGATTAGCGATCCACGAAGCTGAAACCAGCCCGTGTAAGAGTCGTGTTAGTTGCAGAAATGTACTCAGTTGACAACTGAGTACGTTACTGCAAATAACACAACGGAGCCATGACAGCTCCAAATAAAGTGTGCAAATGTTACAGACGGCATGCCAATGGCCAAATATGTGGCCATTGGCATGGTAAACCGATGTAAACATGAAAAAAAAATTTTTGTTTCGGAGATCGGCGATGTTTAAACGCAGTGCAGCCCCGCGCAAACGGGCTGCGCTATATAAAACTGAAAAATGAAGGTTAGAAACCCACAGATGTGGGTTTTATGTAATGCATGGATTTGCAATGCAGGGACTAGCAGACCAAAAACAACATGGCCACCGTCTAGTGGTTGCTAAGGGGGGAAGCTGAGTGTAAGACATGTAACTAAGCATTAGTAGGCAATCCTATGTAAATGAATGGTAGGATAGTGAATCACACTGTCACATAGCAAATGAGCACAGTCCATGTAGTGTAAGAGTTAGATAAGGGGAGTAACAGAGTAGGAGATAGGTGTCATCACAGGGGGAATGTCAGGAAGAAAGCAAGCTCATTGGAGCAATGTGGTATGTGAAATATATCAATCACACAGCAGAAAAAGAGGAGTGTCAACAGATAAGCATGGGAAAGTCAAGAAATGGAAGGTGTACACTGTGGCCAACACCAAAGTTTCTTGATGTACGTACATGCGCGCGTGTATGCGCGAGTAAGACAGAGTACGTGCGTGTAAGGCAGAGTAAGCATGTAGGAGCCTGTTTAAAGATCTGTAAACCTGTTTGCGCTGGTGTGTGTGCGTTTTAACCCGAATAAGCAGAATCTAGTCTGTGTAAGCATGTGTGCACACGTGGTAGCTACTGTGAGCGTGTTTTCGCTGGTATGCGCGCTGCTCCCCCTGAGGAAACAGAGAGGAAAAGGAAGCAGAAGAAATAGTAGGAAACTAGCAGAGAATACTTGTAGAGGTAGCAGGTGAAAACAATTAGAAGCAGGCAATTACACAGGCAGAATAAAAGCCCAGCCCAGCACTTAAAACACTGCAAACAGCATTGCAGTATGTTTCTCTCAAGAGACACTGGAAGTCAGGAGTAAGCTAGTAGAAGTGAAAACTGAAAAAGCTGCACTTAGACGAAACATGCTAGGGGCTGCCATAGCTGTCATAAGGAGACATAGGAGACTTGCTGAGGGTGGTGACAATGCAAATGCTGCCAGACAACCCACAGTGAGGAGACGGAGAAGAGTGTACAAGCCCAGGGTCACCTACCAGGGGTTACATGAGCTGGAGATAGTGGAGTGCTATAGAGTGGACAGAAACCTCCTGCAGCAAATTGTTGAGCTGTGCAGGCCACACCTCAAACACAGAACCAACAGAAGGGAACCCATCCCAGTGGAAACCAAGGTATGTGTTGGCCTAAGAATACTAGCAACAGGTACCTTCCAGAGACCAACTGGTGATATGATGGGGATATCACAGGCATCAGCCTCCAGGGTACTGCACGAGTTCCTGGATGCCATGTCAGCACATGTCAGTGATCATGTATATTTCCCCAATGCCCGTGAGGTTTTGGCCAGCAATATGCGTCTCTTCCAGCAAATAGCGGAATACCCTGAGGTAGTGGGTGCAATAGACTGCACGCACATACGCATCAAAGCACCAGCCAGTGAGCGGGGTAGGGCCTACATTAACCGCAAGGGCTTCCGCTCCATCAACTGCCAGGTCGTGTGTGATGCCCAGGGCATAATAATGAATGTGTGTGCTGGCTGCCCTGGGAGCTACCATGATTCCCATATCTGGCGTTTGACGCAGCTGTACCAGACATTTTCCAATGGAGACATCCCACATGGACACCTAGTGGGGGATGCAGGTTATGCACTGGAGCCGTGGCTGAAAGAACCCATCAGAAACGCTCACACACCTGAACAGGAACGCCATAATGAGGCACACGCACAAACACGTAATGTAATAGAGCGTGTGTTTGGGCTGCTCAAGTCATGGTTCTGGTGTCTGGACACATCTGGTGGAGCCTTGCAGTACTCACCAACTACATGTACCCAAATTGTCAAGGTATGTGCTATGCTACATAATATGATCCTGCGAAAACAGCTGCAGCAGGACCAGCATAGGGCCGGGCCAAACAGCCCCCCACCATTGCCAAGGCCATCACAGGCAGAGCGTGACTCGGAGGAGGAGCAACCTGAGCCTGCCCCAGTAGGCAGAAGGAGGCGTGCCCAGTATGCCCTGGCCTTGGCAAAGAGGCAACGCATAGCACATACACTGGCTCAGTAGGAACCCTGGGAATGATACCCTCTCTGACTCACTCATATAGTAACAGGGATGCCTAAAATGACATAACCTGCTCTCAAACATGTACAGGGAGTGTAGTATGTGCATCCAACAGAGGCAGCCCTGCAGCACCACCTGAGGCATGATTGCCATGTGTTAAGCAATGTAACACCATCTAGAATATGCAAACATGAAGACCCAACCTAACATCTCACCCTCACCAAGCATGATGCCACACTATGAAAACAACAAGATCAAGTACAATAATTGGCTGAGGTATTGCTGTTAGCAAGGGGGAACACATGGCTGACAGCCTGGGCTGACATGCCGAGGAAGACATGATGCCCCACCTACTAGGGATAGCATGCACCCAGCACACCTGGCTGTGTAGATACTGGCAAAGGCTGCTGTCACCCCCACTGAGCCTGGAATAGGTAAGTCCGGAAACACAAACCCACCAACATAGGTAGCACAAGGGATAATAACCTGGACGTAATGCTACCCAATGCCAAAAGTCTAACCTGCAAGGTGCATGCAGACCAAACCCACCACAGCATGAAGAATGGTAATATGTGTTCTGTAACAGAAACCTGGGCAAGGCCCAGAAGAGCACCCTAATACTACCAGGTTATGCCTCATACCATGCTCTACAGCTCCAAAACATGGAACACACGACAATAGGAGTGTGGCTACCAGTAATTATCAAGAATAACTACACCCCCAGGTTGGTACCACAGCAAGAAGCAGCATGGATTATCCACGGGCGAGTAACACTGTCTCAAACTGTGTACCTGTTTGAAGCCTGCTACAGACCCCACACACAAACCCAGGTACCCCAGCCAGCCTTCCTGAAGACATGTCAGAGTATGAATGTCCCAACAAATACCAAACAAGGCACACACAAAGTATGACATAGGTGGCAATCCATAATGTATGGAAGAAGTAGTCATGGACCTAGGGACACAAGTGGATGGTAACCTGTCATGTGACACACACATTGCCAAGGTGGCCAGGAAGACCTGCTATATTGCCAACCTTAATATGAAAGGATGCGCATGTAGAGCTACAGAGGTCACTGTGCCCCCATACCCTTCCCTTATCAGGCCCATACGTGACAACTATGCCCCAGTCCGCATGTACCTTACCTTACACATGCAGCAGTCAGAAAGACCCCAAATGTACCCCACCAACAGGATAAAGGGTCCAAACATTGGACATCTGCAGCCTGGCTGAAGAAACCACAGCCCAATTCAGAAGCATACTGCACAGTCAGAGGTGATGTATGCCTGATGTACAAGGCCATGCCCAATCCAGAATGAATGGACATGCTCCACTGCAGAAACCCAAAATCCAGCAGACACACCAGAGTGAGATATCTGAACCTCTACCCATAGATTACTAGGATGTGCTGGAGGGACAGATCCATAACCCAGAGGCTCAGGACACTCTGGAACAGAATCCCAGTCCATGATAGGCTGAGCTCCACACACAAACTCAACAAGAGAAATCCGTTGAAGTGCATGGGAGATAGCAGGTGTACACTGGGGGCCATCCCTGTGTCACATCTAGGAAAGTAAACCCTACGTGGGCATGATATGCACATTGCAAGGGGTGTTAAGACCCACACACAGTCTATCCGTGCTCAAACAAGGCCAGGACAGATAGCCTAGTATGAACTTATGAACCTATGATGATACAAATTGTGCAGGACACAATGGATTATTACACAGCTGTCCTACCTGATGGTAGGAACCATGGTGGTAATCCACAGATATGCTCTGCAGTACTCTAATATCACAAACAATACACCAAACCCACACACATTGCCAACATCCTACCTAACAGATTCTTTGCAAACTCCCCACCAGCACCTAACTGCCAAATATCTATCCCAGGAGAGTGCTGGCCCCCCGACATTGCAGATGCTGAGGTAACAGCCAGCATCCACAAAGCACAGCACACAGCATCAATGGTACCAGATGGTGTCCTGGGTTGTGTCCAACAAGTACTGTAAGAAGAATGCAACAGCAAATAGCATTACTGTGCACTATCAGTCCTACCACAGGATATGTACCCAAAGAGCGGTGTACAGCAACAGTGGTCCCACACCACAAAGGGGGTGCCTTAGTGGATACTGCAAACTATCACCCCTCAACCCCGAATATCTAGGTTGGCAAAGTAATGTAAAGGATGATCATGGATCCCATGAATAACGAGATTGGGTACCTACAGACATTGGACCCTACCCAGTCTGGCTGCCACAGGGCAGATCCTGACCCGTACACATGTCTGACTCATGTGAAACATGCACCAAGCCCAGTGATGTGGGGAATGTCGATCACACAGCCTATCTGGACCTTGCTAAACCCTTCCATACAATACCTTAGTTGGCGGTACAGATAAGCTCACCAGCCTAACTATAAACCTCTATGCAAGTAGATGGGTTGCAAACCAGCTCAAGGACAGAACTGACCTGGCAGACATGCTGTAGCAATGGCAGACTGCAAACCAGGTACAACTGGCATCCCACAAGGCATGGTCCTGGGAACCCTCTTTTATGCTATAAATGTCACATAGGTACAGGCCAACATGGAAGGACTCTGTCTGAACAGGTTTGCAGAGGACGACAAACTGGCCACCATATTGGACCCTCCAGCTGACACAAGCAACCTACAAAAGGCACACATAGAAACACACAAGTGGTGCCACAGCCATGTCAACAAGCTAAATGCAGAATAGGGTATAGTCAACCCCTGTGGAAACACAGTACATGACCAGAAATTACCACATAGGTGTTAACCCAGTAAGTACATCAGGAGCAATAAGAGACCTGGGGACACAAGGTGACACATATCCTGCATGTGACAACCATGTGTCTGTAGTGGTTACAGAAACATACCATATACCCACCTAATCATGAAGGTAAGCACAGCTTGGTTAGGGTAGGCCAATGTGCCTCTCCAGTCATCCATCAGCAGCCTCACAATTGTGTACAATGGCCCTTCAGGGATGTACCGTAGCAGACACCTGCAGCAACTGGAATGACCACACAAATACCCCACCAGGAGGAATGCAGAGCTGTAACAGATGCCATATGTCACCTGAGTAAAGTTACTGCAGCTCCACACAGTGCCATACTGCCTGGCTGTAGGTGAACTGTGCCTGATGTATAGAGCCATGACCAACCTGGTATCAATGGACATGTGGCACCATGTAAACACTGAATGCTGGTGACCTATGCAGCTGACAGGCCTGAACCCCAGCACAGACATAAACAGGACATGCTGTACTGATTGGTCCACAACCCAGAAGCTCACTCCACCCACGACTAAACTCCCACTACAGGATATCCAGGGAGTCCCTCAGTGACTGTCATCCAGAGGAATCATGATGACTGGATGGGTGATGGCAGGTGTACCCTGGATATCACCTGTATGTCATGGGTAGACAGAGGCACAGCACACTAACTGTGACATGTGTCATGGCAAACACCAGTAAATGTGTGTTGAAGGACAAACACTCTCTGACTAGCATTACAAATGGACTAGGGCACATGGCCATTGTTTGTCACTGTCCACACAAGTTGTGGAATACATTAACAATGTCGGACAATCATGTACTAAACTGTCCATATCTGAACAAAATGCAACATGGTCATATCTGCACAACTGGCCCTCAACCAGTCTGGTGTGCTCACTATAAACATTACAAGCAGTGATAGGACTGAAACCGATTATACTGTCCACCACAGTGAAAGTTTTGCACCAGTACACTATACAACAATACAACTGTTTGGTCAGCAGGAAAGGATGATGACAACTGTATGCAAACTATCCCATGGTGACCCTGCAGGCACAGCATAATGCCTGTTAGGTTCAGACACACAGCAGTTGGGCAGTAAGAACACAACCTGATGTCCAACACTCAACTGTACGTGTGATATATAGATGGCGTCCACACACAAACAGAAATGTGGTGGTCCACAGATCCAAACATAAGGAAAGGTCACACTGGGCATGCTCACACACTTAGGCCATGTCACAGTTCAGCAGGTGCACACACATATCAGGCATTTCTATGTGTTAACACAGGAACCTCCCACAATACAGACATCTGCCCAGTGCACACAGTGAAGTTACAACAGAGACATAAGTACAGTACTGGATCCCACTCATATGCAAATATCTCCCACAGTACACACATTGTTTATAGAGATAGGGAAGGCTATGGCAATAAATACCCACAAACAGTATATGAGCAACAGATACGTGCATCTGACAGGTAAACATATGGCCGTAGAGTGCAATACCTGACCGTTGTCCCTAGGGAATACAGAAGGCTATCCACAGTGTATTTGGCGTCTGCCTCCACAGTACAGTAGGCCACTGTGCCTGTGCAAAGTTAATGCATAGATATGCTCTCCCCCTTACTGATGGATAGTAACAGATGTACATACCTCTTCATCCATAATGATGTCAGCACACTGTACATATGTCAGGAGCAGAAATTATACCCAGTAATGTGAATAGCGGGCTCCACTACTGCGTCCTTAACAAGTGTCATAACATAGTTAGGTAGGGGTTTGAATCCTGCAAGTGCTCATTGTGTGTGTGACTGTGTATGGGAGAGTAGTGTATGCAATTCCATGTGTATGGGAAATGTCCCTTTTGGCAACTTTTACTACACAAAACATGCTGCATATGCCACTGTCGAAACACTGATGATGTCAGCACCCTATAAGTACAGCAGGAGAAAGCAATCCCCCAAATAATGCAAATAGCGCACTCTGCTAATGCATCCCTCACTAGTGTCATAACATAGTTAAATAGCAGTTTGAATCCTGTAAGTGCCTAGTGTGTGTGTGATTGTGTATGGGGGAGTAGTGTGTGCAATTCCATGTGTATGAGAAATGTCCCTTTTGGCAACTTTTACTGCACAAAACATGCTGCATATTCCACTGTCGAAACACTGATGGTGTCAGCACCCTATAAGTACAGCAGGAGAAAACGATCCCCTCCAGTAATGCAAATAGCGTGCTCTGCTAATGCATGTCTCACTAGTGTCATAACATAGTTAGGTAGGGGTTTGAATCCTGCAAGTGCCCAGTGTGTGTGTGGCTGTGTATGGGGGAGTAGTGTGTGCAATCCCATGTGTATGAGAAATGTCCCTTTTGGCAACTTTTACTACACAAAACATGCTGCATATTCCACTGTCGAAACACTGATGATGTCAGCACCCTATAAGTACAGCAGGAGAAAGCAATCCCCCCTTCCCCCAGTAATGCAAGTAGCGCGCTCTGCTAATGCATATCTCACTAGTGTCATAACATAGTTAGGTAGGGGTTTGAATCCTGCAAGTGCCCACTGTGTGTGTGACTGTGTATGGAGGAGTAGTGTGTGCAATTCCATGTGTATGAGAAATGTCCCTTTTTGCAACTTTTACTACACAAAACATGCTGCATATTCCACTGTCAAAACACTGATGATGTCAGCACCCTATAAGTACAGCAGGAGAAAGCAATCCCCCCCCCCCGTAATGCAAATAGCGCACTCTGCTAATGCGTCTCTCACTAGTGTCATAACATAGTTAGGTAGGGGTTTGAATCCGGCAAATACCCAGTGTGTGTGTGACTATGTATGGAGAGTAGTGTGTGCAATTCCATGTATATGAGAAATGTCCCTTTTGGCAACTTTTACTACACAAAACATGCTGCATATTCCACTGTCGAAACACTGATGATGTCAGCACCCTAAAAGTACAGCAGGAGAAAGCAATCTCCCCCCAGTAATGCAAATAGCGCACTCCGCTAATGCGTCTTTCACTAGTGTCATAACATAGGTAGGGGTTTGAATCCTGCAAGTGCCCAGTGTGTGTGTGACTGTGTATGGGGAAGTAGTGTGTGCAATTCCATGTGCATAAAATATGTCCCTTTTGGCAACTTTTACTACACAACACATGCTGCATATTCCACTGTCTAAACACTGATGATGTCAGCACCCTATAAGTACAGCAGGATAAAGAAATCCCCCCAGTAATGCAAATAGCATGCTCTGCTAATGCGACTCTCACAAGTGATCTAACATAGTTAGGTAGGGATTTGTATCCTACAAATGCCATGTGTAATTTTGTCACACAGTTTGTCCATGTGTGTGGGGTGTTGTTCCCAATATTGCACGACATACATTATATCAGTAATGTCAATGCACACATGATGTATGTGTGTGCCACCTACACATATGTACCTGTGAACTGCAAGAGTTCCCATGTCCTAAGCCTGCCTCATGTGAATACATGGAATGGGAGGGTGGCCTAATGGTTAAGGTGTTTGCCTTACAAACACAAGGTACAGGGTTTGAGTCTCACAAGGGATAGTAATTGGCTAAATGGCTAATGGCAAGGGCAGTTAGCCTAGTACTAATCTATGAACCTATGAACCTATATGCATCAGACAACTGTATGGCTGGGGTGTTCTGTGCAGGGGCTGCATGTGGTATGTGACTATACAGTGTGGGTTGTAGATGGTGTCATCCCACCAGTGAGGGATACATTGGTCTGGAGCATATAGTCCACATGTTGGTGATGAACAGGTGCAGCATGTTGTCACCACTTGTGGGAGTGGTAACAAGTTGTTCCATAGCAATGCAGGGAATGAATGATAAGACACCTTCAGATAGGGTCTTGCAGCTAGAATAATGCTCACACTGTATATTTGGGTAGTTGCAGTACAACCATATAATGGTGTGTGTAGAGACCGTCATATTCCCAGTGTTGTCAGGAAGGCCAAGTGGATTTCCTGGGTATGGGAGTGTGGTGTGTGCCAGGCTATGAACCTGAAGGCAGTCTAACCCACTGTGTGTTGCACATGGAGAGGCTCTGATGCTTTGTGCAGTGCCACCAACCTGGGGGTGTGTATATCTGAGGTGCCTTTGGATACATCCCCCCTGTTCTGTTTTGGTGCATGTGAAGAGGATGACAAGCATGATATCAGGAATGACCTGGCACTGATGGTGTGCACCTGGGAGCCTTGTACCAGGAGTCTGTTACTGCATGGATATTGCTGAACCCCATGCTAAGGACAGTTTCCACTGCATGCATCTTGAGGTTTACACTGCTGCTGTTGAGTAGCACTGCTATTAGTGTCCCATCCCTTGTGCTACCTGTGTATGTGGCTATGTAATGTTAGCCTTGCATACAAAGGCAGTATGTGTGTAGCAACAGCCTCTGCCAATATACAATGGCCCATGGGTGACAGGTGCAAGCTGTCCCAAGCAAAGCAATGTGGCATGTCCAGCATGTAATCCCACACTGACAGGCATTGGATCCCCTTTGGATGTCACTGAAAGATACGTTAAGTGCAGAAACCGATGAACCTGTCTACATATTGTGGCAGCATTCATGGTGAGGGTGAGATCCTACCCAAAGCCAGGGTCATACCAGCCTGTGCCACAACCTCAGAAAGCCCCTCCATGTCCCCTAACATGTAGTCCAGGGAGGTGCGTCAGAGGTCATACACACTGGCACAGACAATGACTGAGTCATACTGCTACATGCCTTGGAGTGATTGCTTTGCTTGTGTTATATGGTGGATCATAGTGCCCGACGGGCAGCTCAGCGTGACCGTCACCTTGTTCAGCCTGGGAGCAGGACCACCGTGTACGTGTCAATAGAGGTACCTCATACAACCGTAGCAGGTGTGTTGTCTAGCCGTATGGCCTGACACTGTTTGGCAGACAGGCTTTGTGAGCTATGTGTCACATGTGCTCTGCTCTGGCGTAATGTTTGCTTGTGTGTCTGCTTTGCATGTGCCAGCTGCTCAGGCAGGATGCTATTCTGAGAGCCCAATAATGTACCTGTGTGTGTCTGTGTTTGGATTGTGGTCGTGGCAGGTCTATGGGAGACTGGTACTGTATTCACTGTAGTATCCCACTCCACCTGACAGGGAATGCCAGTGCTGTGTAAACAGAGCTTAGCCCCCAGTTTGGCTATGTGGTTGCATCTCTCACATGTGTTGTACATGTATGGGAAGGGGAGAGGGTTGTCTGTGTACATGAGGCAGCTGTAACATTGCCACATGACTCACAGATTCACCAACTGGACCTGAGAGTAGATCGACAGGTGACCTTTGCACATGCTACCATAGCATTGTGACTCCCACACTAAGTAACGACACATAGGGCCAATGGGGAACAAGGTACTCAAGGTGACTATGTGAGGGTGTAGTGCTCCTGAATTGTTAGTGCTGGCATATATGAATGCTGTCTTGAGCAAATGTGAGGTACATCATATGCAATGTGTTACAGGCAAGCTACATGCAAACAGGTCAAACAGTGACGGTCTGTCAAGTGACACATGGACATCAGTACAATAAGCAACACAGATGTCACTAGGGATCCACAGAGGCACTGTATATCTGCACCGCAGGTGGAATCAGTATTTCAGGAACATAACAGGCAAACATGCATACAAACAAAGCTAGAGTCAGCAGGCCTGTATGTAGACTATGCTACAACAAACAAGGTGTATGACTTCCAGTATGTAACAGTGCATATATGCAGTACCCAGACATTCCCAGGTCAGATGGGCTGGGTCCAGCCGCAACCCCCACAAGTGTATAGGCCACGTACCTTCGTAATGTTGAATAACTGGCCTGATACCCAAGTGTTCATACCTGTAATAATACACATGTCAAATAACAGACACTGAGCCCTTACTCAGCAGTTCCAGATGTAGTATGATGTATGCTACCTGTCCTGGCACCACAGTATCCTTGACATCTATGGACACTCTCCCTCCTGTCATAGTTAGTTCTGTGTTTTGGTGCTGTTATGCATGGTATGAGGTGTGACCTTGTAGTGCTAGTGTGCTGTTGTGAGCCCTGAACCTGCTGTGTAGTACTGCACAGATATCAACATCCTGAAACATCTGCATTGCAGAGTCATGTGTGGACAGCATGCAACTCGCAGTTGACATGGCCATCATTGAGTATCAATATGTACATTGTTGTATCCCCTGTGCTACCTATGTAGGTGGCCATCCCTTCACAGCCTCACCACCAGTATGCAAAGATGTGCAGACAGAACACTGTGGTAATTAGTATGGGTGTACAAAACAATACAATGACATTCATACTGTAACTGCATCAGGCATGCTGGTATATACCCACAATGCTATAATTACACTGGACTGTTGTCAACATCATACTATTACAATACGTCTATGTAGTCACCCTGTGCAACAGCACCATGTTAACCTGTTCCTGCACCGATCTTACAGATTGCAGGAGGTGGCACAGTTTCATCATATGCACAGAGTGTGTACCTGGTATGCCTGAGTCTGCCACTGATACAACCAATTGACATGTCTGTGTGTGTGTGTTGGTGAGGGACAGCAGTACAAGATGGGGCAATGTTGATGCAGTGTGTGCCTGTATGCGGTAGCCCTAGGTGTTATCACTTTGCATGTGTGTATAAATGCACACAGTCCCACCTCATGGCTGCCATATTCAGGTGTTTGTGGACAGCTGCAGACTGTACCTACCAGGACATACAGATCACTGTCTGTGGCCACGGACACGGTACCTGTGCCTGGCAGGGGTGCTACGGACCGTATCAGGTACCAATCCAGACTGGGTACTGTCATCAGAAGCAGGTGTTCATTGACTGGAGACAGGTCCCTGTTGGGACTGTCCAGCACCACGTGCACATGGTCTCCTGGGGCGGTCCAATGACAGCACAGACCCAGTATTGCTGGGGCTGTTGCTTGGCACTATGTGAGCGGCCACGGCCCTGTTGTCGTCCACGACGGCTGCCAGCTGCTGCTGTTGCTGGCATACGGCCACATCGATGCCTCAACCGTCCACCATTGCCCTGGCTCATGGACATATAGTTGTGGAACAGATCTAATGTGTCCCCCCAATGTCTGTCAATGACCTCGGTGAAGTTGCGGATGGCAGCCGCAACATCACGCATACTGTCACTCATGGCTGTGCGACATGCTCTCAGCTCCCTCAGACCCTGTCTGGTGTACCGTTCCATACGTGACTGTGCCTGCATTACAGCCCGGAACATAGCTGGGGTTGAAAGACCTCTGTGGGCACGTCTGACAGGGGCGGTATGCCCACGGATGCTCCCACGAGAACCCATGGATGTCTGCCTGTGTGGTACCGTGTCAAGGCCCTGGCCATGGCTGCAGTGTGGGGATGCATGTGCCACCAGTACCACATTACCCTGGTCAATGCCCACTGTATCTTGTCCATCACCTAGGGACATTGGTGACAAAGGATGTATTGGCAGGATGACTGTGTGCATAGATGGGCTCGACAGCTGTGTAGTGTCAATTGGCTGACCAATGACGGACGCTGGCACACCTACCTGTGCCATTACACAGGTATCATCATCACTATCCACAGCAGCTGATTCAGGTTCCCTGCTGCATGACACCAGAGCAGCACCAGAACCTGTGGGAGTAAGACAGGAAATACAGTTTACAATGTGTACACAATGCCACCACTGATGCAAACATGCACACATGGGCACATGCACACATGCACACATGCGCACATGCACACCTGCACACATGCACACATGGGCACATGCACACATGGGCACATGCACACATGCACACATGCACACATGCACACATGCACACACCTCAGTATATGAGATATCAACCCACAGACACAAACACACCTGCAATCAAACACATTGCACTACTGCTTCAGCCTATTATTACTATTAGTATACAGAGTAGTGAAGGTAATGGTATTACACACTCACCAGCATGGATAGGCTGCCTTGCTGTTACACCAGAGGGACGTGCGGAAAAGAGACATTCGTCAGTGGGCACAACTGTGCCATTCATACTGTGGGCATGTTACAGTTCAGTAGTGCAACAGTTAGCTTCCACAAGTGTACTGCAGATAATGAGGTTATCACTAATGCACAATAATTACCAAGATAACAGCTACAAATCGAGGACACACCCCACACATGCATAATCTAACAGTGTACAGAATGGTCACTATACACATGGCATGTTATCTGCACGCTCTGTGTCCTGCTGCTGTGTGGCTCCAGCCTCCATTACACATGTATGCTGTTGTTGTTACTGCTGTGCTGGAGCCACAACACTAAGGAGTATTCCCTCCAGTCTGGTGAGGGGGGGGTTGTCTAGCCACCCCACCACCTGTGGCAAGCTGCTGCCTGTGGATATTCGACGCACGCTGACGGACATTTCTAATTAAATCACTGCAGTGATGGCGTACCTGCTCATATGTCCAGTTATGTGTACCTATGTCATTTACCCGACAGACCAGGTCTTGCCACAGTGCAGCCCTCTCCTGCTGGTTCTGGCTGGTGCGGGAAAAGAGTACAGCGAAATCCCTCACCAGGCTCTCATATATCTCCTCCTCTTCTTCAGTGGAGTAGACTGGGTTCCGCTGGTGAACCATGTCCCTGAAAAGGAGAAGGGAAATATGTCAGCAATATCTGTCAGCAGACTATAGCACACATAATACACATTATACTTGACTGCAGTGATATAACTTATGCACCATATATAGCATCTGTCTATTGGGGGATACACATGTACATGACCAGATATCAGTGCTCATCCGACAACTGTGCAACAGTACCTGGCACACTCCATACAACAGACTAGTATACTGCAGCAGTCAATGCACTGTTTCAGGTACAATACACAAGCTCACACTGGGGGTTTGAATCAAGGCACTGTATGGGGAACATTATCAGCCCATGCACTGCACACAATGCATGTTACATATTTCACTGGTACTGCACACTACTCTTACTTGCCATAACCCTACCTACACCACAGTGACATACAGGGTAACACAGCACAACATATGGCAATGTAGTATGTGTTGATCGCAATACCCCACACACCTGTCTCTGGCCTCACACCAAGGACACACACTACCATGACAGACAGACAGTCATGGTGAGCAATCACACCGGTACACAACAAGCACCCAGTCACTAGCACACTCAGTCCACCTCACATATTCTGTTTGCAATGTGTTAATGGGTGTGCATTGCGTCCTAGGTAGGTAGTGTGCTTTTGGCCCTGGGCCTACAGCAGCATACTGTTATGCTACCCTGCCCCTTGTGACACATGTGTTATGATCATACCTGCTCCGTACAAACAGTTACACAGGGTGACTCATATGGCATATTACCTATCAGCATAACATTCAGCAGGGGTATGTCTGACATCTACTCATGGGGAGGCTTGCTTCTTAATTCTGTGTGGTCTACTACAGGGTATGTCATATCTGTGGGTAGGGTCCCATACCTCCACCATGTGCTCTATACTGCAGTGACAAGGACGACAGACATAGGTAATTTGTGTTGTGGATGTTGGAGGTGTTACCATGGTTGGGAGACAACTGTCATGGGTGTGACCAAACTATGTATATCCAGCAGTGGTAACCTCTATGTAGGTAGTCTGTGTGCGCTCTGTGGTGTTTGAGTGCACTGACACAGTTACTTGCATATGTCTGTGTCCTTCACCATATCTGTAGCTGTCATGGGAGGTACATACCGTGTAGAACATTGTGGGGTGTGGAGGGGTACAGTGACCTACATGTCCATAGCTGACACACCATGTCCGCTGACACATTCCATGTACAGGTATTACAGGACTAGTGTGCCACTGTGTGTATCGATGTGGAGCCTATTGTGCACTTGTTGACCCTGTTCCCCCCGACACATGCAGTGGTGGGCAGGCATGTACATATGTGGTGGTTACTGGTGTCAGTGTTTTTGAATGAGGTATGGTACTCCAGTATCCACACTGGTGTTCACTCCATGCCTGTGACACCAGGCACCTGTAGCAAGACATCTGCACACATGTGCCTCACACAGTCTATATATGTATATATATATATATATATATATATATATATATATATATATATATATGTATATATATGTATTGATATATTTATATCTGTATATGGATATATATCTGTTTGTATATATGTATATATCATATGTATATCTAGATGTAGATATATGCATATAGATGTGGGGAGAGAGGGGGAGAGAGTGAGAGAGAGAGACACAGGGTGAGTGTGAGTGTGAGGGGGTGGGACAGAGAGTGAGAGATAGTCATATACAGACATATCTGTTGTCAGTCAGATCTATCTGTATATGTGTAAGTCTCTACAGATATCTATATATGTATGTGTGTATTGCATATATCTGTACATACATATTCTATCCATCTTGATGTCTGTGCAGTATGTGAGAACCTGGTTCAAGGCTCCTGACAGCACACCAGCGGTACCAGGCTATACCCCGTATCATGCATTTTGGCCCCAGGACTTGGGACAAAACGAAAAGGGAGGGGGTGTGTCCATATTCATGGAGGACACACACACCTCCAGGTTAGTGACAACACATGAAGCATCACAGACCATCCAGGTGCAGATAACCGTAGGTAAACCTGATATACAACTGGTAGCATGTTACAGACCACCCTCCCAATCTCAGGGACCACAGTCGGCCTTCCTGTAGACATCGGAGGATATGAATGTCCCACCACACACCATCATATTGGGATAGTGCGACTACCCTAACATACACTGAGTGCAATATTCTACCCCAAACACCCTAGCCCAAAGGTTCCCGGTATTCACTATGTCAAATGCAATGGAACAGCTAGACACCTCTCCCACAACCGGAGATAATATACTAGACCTGATCATCACAAACATGGGGACAATGTGCTACACACTGGAAGTATACCCCTCACTAGTCACATCTGACCACAGACTAATCACCCTGGATATACATATCCCACCTCCCCCACAACACAACAGACTACAGTGGGAAACCTCTCACATGCCGACTTTACACGTCTTATAACTGAGTTGGTATCCTTAATGCCCACTGGGCCAGTGTAATCCACTTCATACAATGCAGACACCCTCACATATGCTTCTACAGACATCTCCAAAAATGTATGGATCATGCAATCACAAATAGAACCATGACCCTCTCCACCAAGGGCAGGCGTCCTGTCTGGTGGACCCCAGCATTGAACAACTTGTATAACAACAGATGGTAGCTACTGCACGGCAGAGCATACTTCCATAGAGCTACGGCATCTCTCATCAGCTGTAGTAGACAGATAGGTTTTGTCGTACAAGGCCAACAATGAGAGGGACATCACTATGGTCACTACAGATAACCACAAGGCCTTCCTCTGCTATGTTACACACCTGGGTGGGAACCCTCAGTTGTGTTGACAGTTAGTTCACAGTGACATACGCTACACTGAACACACAGATAATGCCAACAGTCTGGCAGACAGGTTCAGTGCAGGTTCCTACACTCCCTCACCCACACATGTGGAATTACTTATCCCAGCTGACTGTAACCTCCCTGTCATCTCAGATGTCCAGCTGGGAACCACCCTTAGTGGAGCTGTAAACACAGCAGCAATGGGACCCAACGGTATTGCAGGTTGCATGCTACGTGAACTGCAAGAGGAGCTACACATGCACATTACATGCTATTCAGCCATAGCCTTACTACAGCATATGTACCTGGACACTGGCATACAGCAACAGTAGTCCCACTCCACACAGGAGGCACCTCTACAGACCCTGTTAACTACCGTCCCATACACTTAACCAGCCTGGTCTGCAACACTATGGAAAGGATCATTATGGTACCCATACACAGAGACATTGGGGACTTAGACACTTGATCCCACCCAGTTTGGCTTTGTAGAGGGCAGATCCTGCCTTATGTACCTGGTTGACCTTTTCAAATCAGTCACTATAGCCATTGCTGAGGGCATAGCGGTCCATACAGCCTACCTGGACTTGCCTACAGCATTCAACACAATACCGCACTCTGCCATCATAGACATGATCAACAGCTAACATGTAAATCCATATGTCACATGATGGGTTGCAAACCAGCTAACGGATAGAAACCCTATAGTCAACCTCACTGGTGCCATGTCAGACTCAGAGCCAGTCACATGTGGTGTCCCACAGGGCTCTGTCCTGGGACTGCTCATGTTCGGCATATCATTCTCAGATGTGGAAGCAGACATGGGAGGGTAGTGGCTGACAATGTTCAAAGATGACTGCATACTAGGTGCCATAGGCAATACACCTGCTGACACATACATCCTACTGACAGGCCTCACAGACACCAACAACTGGTGGTGGAGTCATGGCCTGACACTGCATGCCACGTAATGTATACTCATACCCTTTTGGACGGACAAGGTACCTACATATTATCACATGGACAATAACCCACTGAGTACAGACAAAGTAATCGGAGACCTGGTGACACTGTGCAATGCTGACCTCCCATTTGACACCCACGTTGCCGAAGTGGTTGGATGGACTTCCTACCTTGCCCACATTATCATGAAGGGATTCACATCCACATCAAAAGGGGTCATTGTACCCTTATACTCCTCCCTTATCAGGCCCATGACTGTGTACTATGCCCCATTTGGTATGTACCTCACCTGGCACTTGCAACAGCTAGGGGGACCCCATGAGTACATCACCAGGTGGATCAAGGGTCTGCAACAACTGTCACATGCTGCCAGACTAACGTAACTCATGCTCTATTCCATAGCATACTGCCTATGTAGGGGTGATCTGTGCCTGATGTAGTAGGCCATGTCCAATCTGGTAGTAATGGACATGTTCCACCTCATACAATCCAAATCCATCAGAAGCATGACAGCTACGGATTTAAACCTCAGCACACATATGAATAGGACATACTGTAGGGACAGATCCATCACTAAGAGGCTTCCCATACTGTGGAACAGGATCCCAGTTCATGTTAGGCAGAGACCCTCACTGACACTCTTCATGTGCATTCTTGACAAGTGGATGGGAGATCATAGGTTTACAGCAGGGGTCTTCTCTGTGTCACTACTAGACAGAGGCACAGTATACTAATGCTATTATGTAGGGGGGTCTTCACTCTGTCAGTACTATACAGAGACACAGGTTTCTAAATCTATTCTATACACTGTCAGCAGATAGCCTAGTACTATACTATGCCACTGTGAAACTGTATCTGTCTATGTATTTCTACATCCTTTTCTATCTATGTATACACATATGCATATTATATATATATATATATATATATATACATACATATCTCGATATACATACGTATACACGTTTTATATATATATATATATATATATATATATATATATATATATATATATATATATACTCCTTTTTAGGTCCACATATGTATACACACAGTAACGTACTGCTGAACACCCATTACTGTACCACCTACTTGTACATTGCACTACAACCTACATTGCTATGTGCACATAGCTACCATCACATACATATGTATGTGGAGTCTTCAGTGACAGTTTCAATATGTCACCATCCCTATGCACATCCTCATATACATAGATACAGACCAATAACACATCCGGAGGGTTCACAGTATGTAGAGTATTATAGTAGTACTTTACATTACCTGTGTTTGTTGCAGCTGTTTGTGTAGGCTTGCAGTTGCTTGGCCTGCTGTCTGCCTCTTTGCCTTGATGTTTCCGGTTTGTTATTTCTTTCTTTCTTTCTTTCTTTCTTTCTTTCTTTCTTTCTTTCTTTCTTTCTGTCTTTCTTTTTTTTTTTTTTTTTTTTTTTGTTTTCTCTGTCTCTCTCTCTACCTCCAGCGGGTGCAATGACAGTACTGCATGTGTGGACTGGGAGTACAGGATGCTTTTGTAGGTATCTGCACATGTCCATGTGATGGCCTCTGCACCAATTGTTAGCCAGCATTTACTAATTGCATTCAGCCTGTTGTGTAGTGATTGCAGTTCTCACTGTGATTACAGGCCTGTGCTATAAAAAGGTCTGTTAGGTAGGCATAGCCCTTTCAGATTATCAGGGTGGGGACCATGCTGGTTTGCTGTGGACACTGTTCTGTGAGTGTAAGGGTTGGTATGTCTCTCATATTTCAGGCTGTGTTGTAGACACTGAAGATGCAAAAACCAAATGGCTGCAGGTACACTGAGGTGCCCAAAACACACAACAACAGCAATACATGTTGTTCTGTAAGCTACTGTTAGTACATTTGGCAGGGTGTCAGTGGGGCACAGTTGACATTTGTTTTCACATCAGGGACATCCCTGTAACTCAGTCACAGTTGCTATGTCTGAACTCTTAACTATTCAACTATGGCTGTGTTTATCCTGCTCTGAGTATGTGTGTGGCTTGCCAGATGCTACTGTGACATTATTACCTAGTAGCTACCAACTAGCATGACTGTTTCTCAGCACACAGTACTATTTTACAAATCCACTAGATTTGACAGTAAATATACATGACATGCTTTGTGTACTAGACTTGTATATTCCCTTTAAATTAATTCCTACTATTTTATGATATATTTCTTTCAGCACAATGTTCTTGTATAGCACTCATGGCTTAGTGGTAAGTCATGCAGACTAGTGTTTCCAAGGTCCTGGGTTTGAGACTGAGGGAGGTATTTTATTTTGCTGCTGAGAAAACTACAGGCCTTGTCATTCAGAGTGACTAAGGCACTTTTAAGCAGTTGTAAGCAGGTTAGCGCTGGTTTGCGCGGAGGTCACGCATGCGCACTGCCGCTTAGCTTCGCGCATACCCACTTACTACTGCTTAAAAGTGCTTACTCTTGCGCACACCCACGCTATTTTCTTTGAAAGAAAAGAAAATGGGGAGATAGGAAAGTGGTGAAAAAGGGGTCACATAGAGGGTAGGACAGTAGGGAAACAAGCTCGGGTTTTGCAGGAGGGTTGTAGGTAAGGCCCATAGCTGCCCATTTCTTTGTCAGCAACAGCTGTGCATATGTTTGTAATTTGGTGTGACATTTGAAACCTTCCACCCCTGAGAGAGGTGTAAGGACAACAATAATACTTGTTGTACAGCCAATTGTAATTGACAGTTTCCATGTCCAGCAGACATGTGTGCAAAATGGGCAGCTATGTATGGGGTGTAATTTTTTTGTGGGTACAGAGTGCACTTTTTTTTTTTTTTTTTTTTTTTTTTTCAGGTGAGAGTGGTATGTCAGGTACAGGAAGTCGGAATAGCTGGGGAGGTAGGTTGGGTAGGTTAATAGACAAGACAAACAAGACGCATACAGGGGCGGTGTATGACACATATGGGGGGGGTTACACAATTGACGGGGATGGATGTTTGGATATCTCGAGCCCATGAGCCCACAGATGGCAACAGTGGAACTGAGATCCCCACCCATGGGCAGTTGCCACTGTGCCTTCACTGCCCAGGACGAGGCTGTGCTGGGGGCTGTGTAGGCTGGGCAGCAGGCATGCCCGTGAGTTGTGCTACCTGTGCCTCAAGCTGGAGTAGGGGCCCAAGCACAGCGTGCCAGATCTCCCTACGCACCACAGTCTGGACACTACGGAGGGTGAGTGGATGTTCTCCTCCGGCCACGCTTGCAGAGGGGGGGATGAGCCCCATCCCCTGCAGCGCTTCCACCCGCGGTGGCACAGGACCACTGGAGGAGGGTCCAGCCTGGGCGCTACTGCCAGGTGCACTCGCCAGCTGAGGTGGGAGAGGTGGGTCCGCTGGAACCCACCTTCCCTATCGTCCTATGTTTTGCATTATGTTATGACAGTTTGGGTTAGTAACATACAATACCATTCACAATTAGTTGTAACAGCATGCATTAGTATTCCCATTAACCAAACACCCATATATTCAAGCCATTGAACAGCAAGCATAACACATGCATAATTTGAACAGCAATACACAATCCAACAACATGCAGGGTTGATTGATGGCAACAGGCCATCAGGTTTGGTTGTATGAATAGGGCAGATGCATCAGCGTACATGCAAATATGTATGAACCAACAGGATAAATGTCCAGGGGTGTTAATTGTGATTGCACATACAAATTTCACGTGGAATGGGTTATATGTGGTTATAGGGTAGGGTGAAGAAATATTTAATTAACACCTTCAAATACCAATACATATGCTGTACATTTCTACTAGCTGCAGATATATACACACTACAGTTCTGCCTACAGTTTCCTATGTGATAACTACTTCAGGTTGGTGATAGGAATGTTACTGCTACATCAATATACATTTCATTTTTATTCATACACATTCATATCTGGCTCTGTTCAGCTACTCATCCTGCTACATTTGCTTTATATAGCTATAGACAACTGTGGATGTTTGGCATTTCAGACAACCATACTATCTGCATATTGCAGACTGAGGGCAACATATCCAGATTTTGGGACACACATTCCAGCTGCAGTACTGTTTTCAACACATGTTGCTGTTTGGTTCTGCCTGTCACATTCATTTAATTCTGTACTGACTGCAGTATACTTTATTCAGGAGTTATTACTACTTTATTGGTGGATTCATACCTCTTTCTCACACTCTCTCACTTGTTTTATTTTTACAATTCAGGATGGTACTTAATTATAGGCTTTATTGACATGTTTTACCTGTAGTTATAACAATCCTTTCCAACAGTCTCACGTATGTCATGTTTCTGAATTTCAACAGGGATATATTTCACACATGTGTTTTACTCAGCTTCTGCAGCTGTACTTTTCAGCCTGCTGCAGGTTATGTACTATTATATTACAGGTGGGACATCTTTATTTCAGACTTGGTTCATTTTTATGTTTGGATTACAGGCTGCATCATACTTTTGTAATCAAGCAATACTTGCAAACCCTCTTACACTGTTACTTGCACATTTTATTAATTAGTGACTACACTGCACTCTTTTGCTAACTGTCATACTTATATATTTATTTACAGTTACAGGGAGAGAATTACTGACCTGCCTGTTGGCGCAACCGCACCAGCCTATCGCCATAGGCTCGACAGTTCGCAGAACGGACACCTGCAGCTGTAATATAAATAAAGTAATATTGGAATACACATCTACATAATATCAGCTAGGTTAAATTCTTACATAAATAATTACATGTAACTTCCTCAGTAGTGGGGCATTGGGCATTTGCCGGGCCTCCTGGATCCAACGGTTCAGTTGGTCCTGCTTCCATCTCTTCAGGTCCGCATGGTGGTGACGGACCTGCTCACTAGTCCTTGGTATTCCTGTGGCACTGATGAGATCATGTGCCAACCAGTCCCACGCCTCAGCCCTATATGCTCCCCACAGGACATGGCCCTGCATGAGTTGGGCCTCATGATTATGGACGAGGAGCCAAACCATATATTTGGACTCCTCAATGCCCCACCTCTGTGCTCGGAAGCAACTACCCTCTCCTACACCTGACATCCTGGCTGCAAGTCAGTTCTACAATTGGTTATGCTGTGTATTCCCACCTATGGGGCTTATATATGCCGTTTTTCCTGCACTTATCCGTGATTGGCCATTTTGGAATTGTATCAGCTTCACAAAACCTGCTTTGTCATGCTCCTCTTTCTATTCATTCCTATATATATGCTATTACTGCATTTCAAAGTGCAACTGTCATGGCTTAGTGGTTCAGTACTTTGACTATGGTGCATGGTATCCTGGGTTCGAACCTGGCCATTGCTTTTTATATTTTATGACTGTCTACACAGGCTAGGAGGTGTGTCTGTGTAAAGGCAGTTTTGATACAGCTTGCTCAACGTTGCCCGTCGGTTAGCTTGTTGGCACTATGCTCAGCTCCGCGCAAACAGATCACGTTGGTTTACGTGTGGTTTGGCTGTCAGCACGCATATTATGCTCAACTCAGCTATGGGCACATAGTTTCAGCGTGTTAAAATGCTGCTCAACCCCGGGCACTCATTTTACACCTATTAAACCACTGCTCACCTACGGGCACTCATTTTACACCTGTTGTAACACTGCTCACCTACGGGCACTCATTTTAAACCTGTTAAAACACTGCTCACCTACAGGCAGGTATACTCAACTTGTTCGACTGTAGCTCAGTTTAGGCACATCTGACATTTTTTTTTTATTATCTCACATTTCTTCAAAATACATGGCCCATTTCATTACATTTTACATAAAATATAATTTTATATGTGTAGATATATGTCAGGGACTTGTTTCGTGCTTATTTCACTAAAAATAAAAATTGATGTTGTGGGGGCTCGAACCATGAATGCCTCCTCTTCAGCTGACGTCTCTACTGCTACACTATTGCTTCTTGGCTTCCTTTGCATATTTAGTTCTTATATGCTTTTCCACTGACTGCTAACTGTGGCTAAGCGCCGGGCACGCCCATGCAAACGAGCGCACTCATGGGCAAACATCTTTACAACTTATAAAAAAATATATAAGATGTTCATTTATACATTTTATGTTCATAGTCTGTGGGGGCATGTGTTGTGTTGTGTTTATTCACATTTCCACGGACTCTGTCATGGGCATTTACTTTCGGGACTTTTACTCTTCTGGGGGCATGTCCGTTTGCAAGGCTCACCCTACGGACACACCCCCTACTGTCTTACACGGACCGTGTTAGCCTTAGGTGTGATTCAGCATGCCCTCATGCATATGCATGACATGCTGACATCACACCGTTTAACTGCAGCCTCCGTGTAAGCCTTGTAACTCTTACACGGAGGCTTCGTGAATCCTGCCCACTGCTTTAATTTTCTTTATTTCCAGTAAATAATTTTATTGTCTAACTCTGAATGTTTGTGGCTGATGTTTTACTTCTTAACTTATGGGTTTATAAATTTTAATGGGACTTGCAACCATGTGGTATCTGTACTATAAAAC
Source organism: Protopterus annectens (assembly GCF_019279795.1). Lineage (NCBI taxonomy): Eukaryota > Metazoa > Chordata > Ceratodontiformes > Protopteridae > Protopterus > Protopterus annectens. Next base: position 1,332,422,895 of record NC_056739.1, read on the forward strand.
TACTCAGAGCTAATTTCTAGTATTTATATATTTAAATCTCATTTATTTTAAGTGTAAAGAGTAAGATGACTTATTGTTCAGATTGTTTTCACTAACTGGTAGTAGTGATACCATAAGGGCTGAGAAGGAACTGTCTTGGAGCTGGGGAGTTCTGTTTGCCTCCAATTTTGAAAACATTGTGGAAAACTGTGTGTGTGTGTGTGTGTGTGTGTGTGTGTGTGTGTGTGTGTGTGTGTGTGTGTGTGTGTGTGTGTGTGTGTGTGTGTGTGTGTGTGTGTGCATACATGTATACGTGTGTGTATGCTCACTTGCATGAAAAGCAATATTGGTTAAGTTTTAATTACTTTTGATAAGATTGCACTGGAAGGCACTGTTCTCAGTTTAAGGTACACAAAATCCTTAGCAGCTAATAGTAATAATTCTGATCTGCAGCTTATTTGGGTGTGGCAGGCCAGGTACTGCCATTGACCAATGCATCATTATATTTACCATACACACTTAATGTAAACCGCCCTTTGAATAAGAACAAGTGCCATATTGCTGGTTCCTTTACATCACAGATATTGATGGCAGTTGTAGATCAGTGTGTGTGTGTGTGTGTGTGTGTGTGTGTGTGTGTGTGTGTGTGTGTGTGTGTGTGTGTGTGTGTGTGTGTGTGTGTGTGTGTGTGTGTGTGTGTGTGTGTGTGTGTGTGTGTGTGTGTGTGTGTGTATATACAACTTTAAGAAGCTTTCTAGCTACTTAGTAGTAGACCACAGAGGAGATTGGGTTGCACCAATTTTGATGGGAGGTACAAAAAATAATAATATGGTAAATAATGGGCACCCTGTGGATCATCATATGAGGTGTGATTTTGATGGTTCTGTACCTGTATATATTTTGCCCTACAGTGCTAATACTAAGTTATAAACTGCGGTGGTGGTGCTGCGGTAGCGTTGTCACCTCACAGTTAGACATTGGCCGTTCAATTCTCAGTTAGAGCATCTTCTGTGTGGCGGCATGCATGAACGGGCATTCCTTTGTTGAAGGTTGTGCGTTAGGCCCGGCAAGCCAGCATGTAAAACTCTACTGCCAATCATTAGCGGACCAGAGTTCCGCTGTGGCGACCCCTAACAGGGAAAAGCCGAAAGACACAAGTGCTAATACTAAGTTATATATTAACATAGTCAAACCCTTTTGGAATTTTGTTTTTACAGATGAGACAAACAAACATTTAGGGGGAACCCCGGCTATAGTTTTTTCAAAAGGTAGAAATGTTAAGTCATTGTTTGAATTGCCTTCCAATAGGATGCAATTTTCTCATGGTAGAATGCAATAGTGTGGGTACATCTTTCAAGGTCTGGTTACCATGGTGTACTGCTATGATAGGACACTGACGTGTCCAGGTAAATGCAAATGTAACCCCACTTATGTGGTATATTTAGCTTGTTGTGAATCCTTCAATTAATTTTATGTAGGGAAAACTATTAGGAAGTTGAAGGATCAAATTAGGGAACTCTACTATGATATCAAAAGAAAGAAGACAGCTAATGCATTGTTTAGGCATTCTGTAGTATGTGCTTCTTGTAGGAAGTTTACTTTTTTGTCATAGATGGAATTTTTAATTCTCCTTTAAGTGGTGGTGCTGACAATTTATTGGAATTACAGGAACTTAGTTGGCAGCCAAGGCTTAATGCTTTGGCTCCCCCAGGTCTTAATGATGTTTCATCATTATAGGTTCATAGGTGTGTACTAAGCTAATGGCCCTGGAGCCTTTACAAGAATAGCCCATAGGATTACCCTGGCATCATGCCACCCGACCTTAGTTCCCAGTGCCTCTGTCGAGTAGAGCCACTGGAGTGATCCCTGGGGTAAATTTTCTATTTCCCATCCACTCTTCAAGATTTCTCTTGAAGAGGGCCAGTGAGGTGCTCTGTTTGACATGTATGGGAAGTCTATTCCATAGCATGGGCAATCTCTGGGTTATGAACCTGTCCCTCCAGCTTGTTCTGTTGATTGTGGTAATGAGGTTGAGGTCTCTGTTAAATAGTGTTTTGAAACTTAGAGCAGCTTGTATTTGAAAGAGTTAGTTAAGCATGTGTTATTGGTATACAAAATTGTTTTAAATTCACATAAAGATGTGTTTTTATGCATGACATCAATTTTATTATATCATTTTATAATTAATTAAGGTTGGCAAGTTGTCATTGATTGGTGGGGTGTATTTAAGTGGGTGTAACTTTTTGGAAAGTTTTACTCTGAAGAAGTTTGGCATTTGATAAAAGGACGAAAGCGCTCAGTACTTTTTGAATAAACAGTTTGTTAGTGTTAATACGAAGGTCTCATTTTTTGTTTTATTTTTTGCGTTATCTATATGGTGCTACCAGAACACCACAAGCTAATACAGTGAACAGCACCACATGGGGTAACCTTAAAACTGCTCTGTGTCTGAAGTATGAAAATGATCAGTTCTTCACATCAGTGTTCATAACACATTCGCAGGAGGTAACATCATAGCATGTTTGTAATACATTAATTTGTTTCTCAAATTATTCACCTTCTTACATTTTAAATTAAAAAGGTGTCAAAGCCAGCAATAGAATTTTGAGATTCTCAATTGCGAGTCCCACAATTATGAAAAAGGTATGAATATGTAAGAAAGCAGCACTGATAAGTTTGATTATTCTAATTTGACTGGGGAGGAAAAGCAGCTTATGCTTGAATTGGTTAAATATCCCACGGTCAAATTTATGAAACCAGATAAGGGCAATGGAGTGGTAGTTATGGACAAGAGACAATATTTAGATGGCATGAATAACATTCTACTTGATGAAGCCTATGTGGAAAGTTCCCTTAATGAGATTAGGGTGGTATATAAAAAGATAGACTTGGCACTTGAAGATATGATTTAGCAGGCCCAAATTGATGTAGATAAGTATCACTGTTTGAGTAATGAATATCCTAGGGTGGCAAATATTTTTGGTATACCAAAAATCCACAAGGGACTGGTTAATCCATTTTTATGCCCATTGTGGATGGTAAAAGGCCCAAGACTTATTTTATTGCCAAATACCTAGATCATGAAATGCAGAAGTGCCTGGGTTTTTTTGATTATATTAGTAAAGATTCCTGGCAATTTATTGACACATTAAATGGCATTGAATTAACCACCAATATGATTATGGTCACTGTTGATGTGGTTAATCCGTTCACTGTTATTCCCCATGATTTAAGTATTCATTGGTTAGAACAACAACTCAATAAAACCAATATTTTTTCTCAAGATGAAATCAACTGAGTGTACTTATGGAATTAGTTTTAAAAAATAACTACCTTTGGTTTGAGGGACAGTATTATAAACAGGTGAAGGGAGTGGCAATGGGGGCGGCATGTGCCCCCATTTATGCCAGCCTCATTATGTCTTATTGGGAGCAGGAATTTCTGATTAATAGTCAGTACATGTCTAATATTGCACACTATACCTGATTCTTGGAAGATTTGTTTCTTCTTTGGAAAGGTACAGAAGACAGTTTAAATGAGTTTCTGTTTTATATTAATGAAACAGTTGATTTTTTGAATTTTACTTATGTTTATAGTAAGAATAAAATTGTCTACTTAGATATAGAACTTGAGATAGATTGGTATAATATGAATTTTAACACCAGAATTCACCAAAAGTCCACATTCTCAAATTCCTATTTGGATTATGGGAGCTGGCACCTGCACCATCAGAAGAGGGCCATAGTTAAAGGCCAGTTGGTGTGTGCTGCCAGAATGGTGAGTTCTGATGTGGATGTTTTGGTTGAATTAAATATTATTGCACACATGTTTAAACAAAGGGGATATCCTGACTGTCTTTTGTATGACCTTGCTCATGAGGTAACCCACAAACGTCAACAAGGTTTTTATAGACCCATACTTGGCCACGGATTTGTGAGTACTAATAGATCTAGTAATGAAAAAGTTTTTTACAACGCACCCTTCATTTTGACATACAATGACATGGCCAACAATTGATGCGGTAAATGCCAATTGGGAGATTCTTCAATTTGATGCTAATGTTGGGTTGAAAGTTGGAAAAACCCGAGACATGTTTTTAGGAGGGACAAATCTATAAAGAACATTTTGGAAAGTATTAGACATGAAGGTAGAATCAACAGAAAAGTAGGTAGTTTTAAATGTAATTCCTGCTCTTTTTGTCCATTTATAATGGAAACTGCAGGTCAAGTTAGGGTTAATCTGAAGACTGTCAACATTAGAGGCCACTATAATTGCAATAGTAAAAATGTGGTGTATATGGCTAATTGTGGAAAATGTTCTAGTTTATACATTGGGAAAACCAGTAGAAAATTTAAATTAAGAATAGATGAACATCTGGGTGACATCAGACATTGTATGGTTACTGGTGCTTTATATAGACATATCAATGAAAATCCAACACATGATTTAAAATTTTTGGTTTTACAGCAGTTAGTGCTGGATGAACAGGGGTGTTTTACAGATGTGCATTTGGATATGATGGAACTGAGATGGCAGTTGTTTCTAAATGCCTCTTGTTACCCAGGTATTAATGAAACTATAAGCATTGCTAGTGTTTTAAAACTTGATCGAATTTTAGGTTAGTAAAGTTAATATGGATTTTATTTAGTAATTTATTAACATATTATAATATATTATGGCAATATTTATTTAGTTTTGTTATTTGCTACATGCAATATTTTTACTGCTGTAATTTCATGTGTATATATTGCTTTAAATATTTGGCGCAATTTTGATGGTTAATTGAGGGGTGGGTATATATTTGGCTGGGTTTTTGTGCAGTATTGTTCTGAGGAAGTCTCTGTAATAGAGAGGAAAGAACTTAACTTCAATAAACTTGGTGTCCTTTGGATTGCTCACATTCTGCTGGTCGATTCTTTTGTGAATATGTAAGAAAGCAGCAAATGTTGAACATTACTGTTCACCCTTTAAAACAGTTTTTTTTGCATCCCACCCTGCAACCCTAATATGTGTGCGTTGGGGTAGGGATCTTCTCTCTCTCTATATATATATATATATATATATATATACACACACACATGTATGTGTGTGTGTATATATAGATATAGAGATATTTTCTTAATTTTTTTAACATTTGTTTACCAGGAAAGTCTGACTTGGAATGAAGCCAATTATTTTTAGTGGACGCCTGGGGAGAAACGCTCCAGATACATGTCTTTGTGGCATAGGAGGAAACCGGAGCACTCAAAGGAAACCCACACAAACACAGGAAGGACATGCAGACTCTGCACAGAAGGCACCCCAGCCAAGAATCGAACTGGAGAACCTCTTGCTGTAAGGCAACAATGTTACCACTGCACCACTGTGCTGATATAGATATAGATATATAGATATAAAAAAATATAGATAGATAGTTTAGTTCTGAGATTAACATACCTCAGAGAAAAGGAAATGCTCAGAGAAACAGCATCTCTTAAACAAACACTGAGGTAATGAATGTTGTCTGCTACAACTTAGAATGAACTGACTCTAGATAACTTTGAGACTGATAAAGTATTCTCCCTGGGTGACAACTTTGGTCTTATAAAATTCTGCATTGGAAATAATGGATTTCTAGCTTAGTATGGTATATTTGATGACTACTTGGTCAACAATAACCAAGAGTCATACCTGAATTAAGCATGCAATTATGTATGGTGTAGTCCATTCTTCGTCTTTTTGGCATGAATTGGAGAAAACCCAAGTAACCTGCCCCCTGTATTCATGCAAAAGCATCTTGATTCAGAGCTGAAGAAGTAATTTGTCTAGTGTTTACACAAGATGGTCAAGGTAACTAGAGCAGTGATACATTAATTAAGACAGTAAAATAATAACAATTAAGCAATTATGTATACTCTGCACAGACTCTTAAGGGGTATATGCTAATCAATGTGGAAGAAGGGGAAAAAGGACATTCCTTTGTATAAATTGTGAAAGTAAATTCAGTAATTATGTTTGAAATGTACTAAACATAGCATGCTAAATATACTCAACATGTCTATTTTTCTATATACTAACTTGGCACTAAATTTGTAAGTATGTAAGCCTTGCTCATTGATTTCAGGGAACTTTTAATGAGTGAGAAAACTGTATTTGCCTTCCACTTTACAATACATTCTCTCAGGACTGATGCCAAACTCAGGTTATCTAATTAAACCAGAGGCATCCATCCACATAGTTTTAAGTCTTGAACTCTGTTATATAATGCTAGCAAAGAAAGTTGAAAACAATATCCTGACAGCTGTTTTCAAGGTGAAATACGACATTTGTGCTGTTCCTATGCATTTATCTTTACAAAGTAACAAACAAACCTGTTTTACATTATATTAAAAAGTACAAATGCTACCATTCTTGCAAACAGTTCAGTAGTGGTGTGCTTAGCATATCTATTTCCAGTGAATCTTGTTGTTTAAGAGCTGATGCATGACCATCCATGGCAATGTTTTGATTTCTGCTCGGATTCCATGCTGTAGTACTTCAGTAAGAAGCTATCTGTGGGGCAGTTGTAGCTGTATTGTATTATGGTTCTAATGAAAGGTTGTTAAAATGTATTTGTATGGACTAACCAGTGCTGCTTATAAAATATGAAATGAGCAAGAAAAAATTTCAAAAGTTATTGTGCGTGGCATGCAACGTGTGTATCTGCTTTGGTTATTTCCATTGGTTGACCAAGAATAATCTAACTTGAACTAAAAGCCTATTTTAGCAGAGGCCTGAGGAGAAAAGCTGTACAAATATAGAACAGAGATGAGAAAAATCAGTTGTACGTGGACCTGAATGCATATAGAAAAAAAATACAGAATGCATATGTGCATCACCAGAAAACATAAGTAATGAAAGTTAAAACTAAATACATTACATCAGTATATGACAACAGTTAAAGTTAAAAATGTAGGTAGTACAACAAGTGAAGGAGGCAGAGGGAGAGATGGATAAACTAGGATGAATAAGGGTTGGGGATATGATGGATAGAGACGAAATTCAGGTATAAGGACACATCCAAGTAGAATACAGGTAAGTTTTTTAGATTATACATAAATGTTGCATGTTTATTCTCATGCCTATATTCTGGGGGAATTCAATACCATTCCTCAGCTAGATAAACAGAGTATAAGGGGTTGCCAAAGTGATTGTTTGATTTGACAATATTAGATCACTGTGATCCATGCATTTTCAAAGTAAATCAGAGATGGGTGAACACCTACTAGGTTCATATAGAATCTATGTATGTTTTTAAGTAGTTAAATGTTAAAAGGTGTTTAGGTCTAACCAATCACCCTTATGAAGTTTAAAAGGAGAGAGAAGCATGTCAAGCGCTTTTACAAGAATGTCACTTTAATAAATACACAAGATTAAACATGATCCTTGTCAGGCTGGTACTAAAACATTGTCATATGATAGAGTAGTATTTATTTAAACATGATTGAAGTGACATTAAAATTTTGATTCTGATGAAGTCTCTATTTATTTGAAGTGACAGAAGTACTTAATCTTATGTACTTATTAAAGTCGCATTCTTGTGAACAAGGTTGGCATCCTACTTTCTGTTTTTAAAGTTTACTTGTTTTTCAGCAGTATACTCTAAACTTGAACAGTAGCTTTATGTTGTATTTTTTTGGGTTTGTAAATCGTATGGAGTACTTTACAATCCTGTTTTGCTGGGGACACTAGTAACATATTTTGCAATTTTATTGTTTGCTTGTTCTAACTTCATTAGCTGAGTTTTTGGAATTTAGTCAGGACAGAGGATGCACATAGTAATGTAGGTAGTAAGAGCATGTAGGTTGTATTTAATTGTACTCTTTATGTTAAATAGGGTTTTGATTTGTATAACATACCCAACTTTTTTGTTTTTTTTCTTGAAGGATAATTTATTATCTATGCATTTACCTAAACGTTTGGCATGGGAGACTTTTTCATTTGATGCATTATTTTGTGAAATAATTAAAATTTCACCAGTGCCAGATATGAATAGTTTAGTTTTAATGGCATCTTTCTGTCCTTGCCTTGTAACCTGATATAGTTTTTTTGTGCCACTTACTGAGTCACTTTCCAGAAGCTGGTAGAGTGCCTCCAATGATGACATTTAATAAAAGACTTGAGTCTTTAAGTGGATGCTGCAGGCTTTGAAGATTAAGCTGTGTGGTATGTTGTAACTGACTGTGGGAGTCAACAGTGCAGGTAACAGTGGAGAATATAGTAACAGAGATAAAACAACTGGAATTGAGATCTTTAGGAAAAAGGTATGAACAAACTAAATAAAAAATGGGAATTGTGGGAACAATACATACAGGGGAGGAATGAAGTCTAAAAGGTGGCAGGACTTAAATGAGATATGTAATGTTTGAGTGAGAAAGATTAGGTAGATTATAAGTGATGTATAATGTTTGCAACTGGGAATGTGTCAATATGGTTTGTGATGTAAAATGCTTGTGACTAAGTTTGCGTTGGTGTGGTTTGTTTTCATTTACATAAATGTAGGATTGCCTATGTAGTAAGTGATAGTTTAATAAAGACGTTTCTCGTTTAGAAAAGGCAGGAGATGAATAATTTATGTAATATTACATAGGTTATATGATACATAGTAATATATATTAAGTATAATGTTCATTTTAATAAGTTTGATTACTTTTATATGAATGTAAATTTGCCTGTGCCACAAGTGATAATTCAATAAAGGTGTTTGAAAAAAATAGTGGAGTCATCAGCATACTATACTAATGTAGCATTAAGAGTCTTGGCATGCATGTCATTTGTAAAGATACTGAACAGAAATGGTCTTAAATATTGAGCCTTGTGGAATACCTGTATTATGGACTAAAAATGTAAACACTTCTTGAGACCATTTTTCTGTTTGTTGTTGATTAAAGAGATGAGCTTAGAACCATTCTAATGTGCTGTGTGCCAGATCCATATTAGCCAGCCTTTGTAAAAAGAGAGTGTGAGAAAATCAAAAGGCTTAGATAAGTCCGAGAGCAAATTAGCGGTAGAAAGACCCTTTGTTTTTGTTATGTTTAATAGTATTTAAGAATGATAAAAAGAGCAGTTTCAGTGCTGAGCCCAGGTCAAAAACAATGTTATGTAGGTGATAAATTGTAATTTATAAGGTAATGTAACAACTGAATTTGTGTGCATTTTTCAAGTATTTTAGAGATGGGGATAGTATGGCAATATGCATAAAATTGTTAAGGGAATTGTTTGCACCTCCTTTATGAAGAACTATTTACAACACCGCTTCCATAGGACTGGGATGTAAGACTATCTTACGAATCTGTTTGTAAGTATTGCAGTAGGGTAGGCTCTTGTATTGGCTATGATTTGCAAATATTCCGATAGAAGAAGTTCAGGACTTACTAAAATAGATTTAAGCCTTTGTATTAATCCTTTTGTTAGAGTAACACTTCCTTGCTGAAGGCTAGGTGTACTAAGTGAGTCTTATGAGGCTTTATTGCTTGGCATGAAAGTTACCGTTTTGCATAAAAGAGTATGTCTATGAAATACTTGTTGAAAGTACAGGCAATGTTAGTATCAGCTTTACTGTGGAATGAACTGGGAGTGTTTATTTTTTATTTATTTATTTGTTTTGCCCTGGCTCGAGAAGTTTGTTAATGTTTTCCCAGTATTGTTTGGGATTACTTTGATGCTGAAGGAGTTGCTGGTTAAGAAGATATGTTTCCTTTTCCTACTGATATATTTAACCTGATTTCCAAGTCTGTTATAATTTTGTATAGACTGTATGGTGTGAAAGCTTTTCGTCCTTAACTGACATTAGTTCCTTAATTTCTTTTGATGTCCAAGGTGAAGTAATGGTTTTAGCCTTTTTTTTTGTACATATTGGTATAGTATATTGTTGAGGATAGTTAGAAAGGTATGAGAAAAGTAGTTGACAGCCTCATCTAGGGATAGATATTTTAGTGGATGCCATTTGTATTGTTTTACTAACTCATTAAGATGTCCTTGTTGAAATACCATTTGGCTCACACACACTTGAAAATTATATTTATTGGTTTTCTGTTGATCCCAGATAACAAAGGATGGATGATGGTCACTGAGGGAGTTTGGTAAGGTACTTGAAGAGAAAATGTAAGAAAGTTGTGTACCTGAAGGGAGAATGTGAGACGTCTGAGTTGTTAGTATCCGATCAATAATGCTTTCCTTGCCACTCATTTTGTCTATTTTGGTTACTATTTGTGTGAAATCAAAGAAGCTAATGTTTGTTGAGTAGTGTGCATTACTATTGTTATTGGTGTTTTGTGTTAGTAGAGATCCAGGATAAAATGTCTTTGAGAATAGAAATATTTTTATTGTTTCAGTGTGGTGGGATATGCAGTACATAATTGCAATGTTAAATTTAGTGTATTTGTTTATAATTGAGTAAGATTTTAGTTCAGTAGTTAAGTCAGAGGTTAGACATTTGAGTTGGTTTGAGTGTAATATGCATATCCCTCTACCTCTTTTGGCAATTAGATCTGCTCTAATGATGTTGTATCCTGAGGGAGTATTTCTTCATCTGATATACTGGCTTTTACCTAGGTGTTGGTGATAGCTAAAATGTCAGACTTATGGTGACAAAATAAGTCTTCCACAGCTAGATCTATTATTGAAATTTTGAATATTTGTATGAAATATTCACATTCCATGAGTCGGCTGACAGGTATTGTAGTGTTAGGAATGCCAAGCCCATAGTTATGTTCAGTGTTACCATATAGTAATACATGTACTGATAGTAAAGAGTTGTGGTGCAGACATTTTGAAATAGTTTTGTGGTATAACTCTTTTTTTTTTTTTTGCTGAATATCTGTGAATGAAGAAATATGTGAAAGTACCCAAGTTTGGATAGTTCCTTTCTCTTGGACTTCAGATCATTAGGTAATGGTCAGAGAAATGTTAAGCTGTTTTATTGATGAAGATGATGTGATGATGCAATATAAGGCAATAATATGGTTCATCCCAAGCTTACAGTAAAGGGTAGTAAGTTTGGAAAATGCAAGCATTGTTTGTGTACTTCCATAAAGCATAGGGTAGTATAACTCAGGCAGCTTGTGTGTTGCAGGACAGCACGTGTGGTCAGATATAGTTACTGTTTACGTAATGGGGGATAGGCTTTGGTGGAAATGTATTTCTGTGTACAGCTGTGGTCTTCTCACCTAATTGTTAGATGTACTTCTGCTTCTAGTCTTGTTAGAAGTAGGGTGTGGACATGGACGATTCTCCTCTTCTGACTGAATTTAAACTTTTATGTCCTATAAAGGTAGACACAGATGGGGGTGAAGGTGGCCACAGCTAAGCAGGAGGTGGAACAAATCTCTGTGCACATGTAGACCAAATCACAACTCAATCACTGCTTGGAGAAGTACAGAAACCCAGTATGGCCAAGGAAAGTGATAAGCGTGCATACTTTAAGTCGTGTAGGCTTTAAAGATGAGTTGGCTGTTTGAATATACTTAGTAGAAAGCTGGGGTTACCCCCAACAAGAAGAAGGGGGTAGCTATTCAATAGCCAGAAGGCAAATCATCTAAGAAACGTAGCAGTATACAGACTTGTTATCATTCTATGCCAGCTGGCAGATTATGAAATGGTTATACTAATCATCAACATAATCATCATCAACCCCTTTTTTCCTAGTTTCTACATGGAGTCTGGGTGTTATGTTAACTGTTGCCATCTATCTCTAATCAGTGCCAGTCTCCTACCTTCTTCGGCACTCATGCCTGCCTGTCACTGGTCTTCTCTCACACAATATATCCACCTGTTTTGATGTCCTAATTTCCTCGTGCCGTCTTCCTGTCTATCCCAAATCTTTTTCAACTTATTGTTTTCTCTTTCCCGCAAACATGTCCAAACCACTGTAATCAGTTCTCTTTAACCTTCTTTTTAATTGAAGTTACTTGGGATTCTGGTGGCTTTGAAACTGCCCGCCCCTCTTGTAAGTTTGTATTTGGATGCTCCTTCTGGGCCTATCTCATTTGCTCAGTCAACTAGTGCAGTGAGATCATATTTTGATTTCAGGCACTCCTACTGTGTACAAAGAGAGCATTTGAGAAGGACAATCCCTGTAGCCTCTTAATCCTGCTGTGTTCCCTCTCTCAAAAAAAAAAAAAAATATATATATATATATATATATATATATATATATATATATATATATTCAGCTGCTCTTACTGTAACTGTCTTAGATGCTGTTCTGCGGGTTGTTCTTACTCTGCACTTATTACTGCTTGTTAGTAGCATTCTAATGTAATGCCTTCTGCACTTGTTTTTTAGTCATTTGTTAATTTAATTGCATTTAATTAAACTGTATTTGCTGTAATATCGATATACATGTGCTAGCCTGCACTGCATTTGAATTGTATTTACTGCTGTTTTAGCTGCTTTTTTGTAAAAAAAAAAAAAAAAAAAAAAAAAATCCTAACTTGTTTCCTGCCTTTCCTGTAGCTTGTCTAGTCCAGATACAGACTTGCTGTATCCAGGACTGTTTGTAAACTCCTGAGCCCCCCAAGCCTTTCTGTGTTGGAGGGAAGCCTTCTAGCTTATCAGTGGGAGTGGTAAGCACTAGGTAGCCTATCTACCACAGGAGAAGAGGTTTCTGTCCCAGAAATTAGTTTATTGGCCGTTTGGGAAGCTCTTCCATTTCTTTCAACCTTCCAATTCAAAAGCCTGTGTTTGTGCTTGTTTCCTGCCTTTCCTGTTGCTAGTCTAGTCCAGGCACATATTTGCTGTATCCAGGACTCTTTGTAAGCTTCTGAGCTCCCTCCCAAGCCTTTCTGTGTTGGAGGGAAGCCTTCTAGCTTATCAATGGGAGTGGTAAGCATCAGGTAGCCTATCTACCATGGGAAAAGAGTGGGTTTTGGCCCATAAATTGTAGTTTATTGGCCGTTTAGTCAGTTTTCCATCTCTTTCAACTTACCGGGTTAAAATCCTGCATTTGAGCTTGTTCCCCACCTTTTCAGTAACTAGTCTAGTCCAGGTACAGATTTGCTGTATCCAAAACTCTTTGTAAGCTTTTGAGCCCCCCAAGCCTTTCTGTGTTGGAGGGAAGCCTTCTAGCTTATCAGTGGGAGTGGTAAGCACTAGGTAACCTATCTACCACAAGAGGAGTGGTTCTGGCCCAGAAATTGTAGTTTATTGGCTGTTTGGGCAGTTTTTTCCATCTCTCTCAACTTTCTGGTTTTAAAGCCCATGTTTGTGCTTGATCCCCACCTTTCTCATAACTAGTCTAGTTCAGGTACAGATTTGCTGTATCCATGACTGTTTGTAAGCTTCTGAGCTCCCCAAGCCTTTGTGTTGGACTGCAGCCTTCTAGCTTATCAGTGGGAGTGGTAAGTACTAGGTAGCCTGTCTACCACAAGAGGAGTGGTTCTTGGCCCAGGAATTGTAGTTTATTGACCATTCGGGAAGTTGTCCATCTCTTTCAACTTTCTGGTTTAAAAGACCTGCGTTTGTTTCCCATCTTTCCTGTAACTAACCTACTGGAAAGCACTAGAAAGCTTTAAACTGATATAAGCCTTCTAGCTTAAAAGAGAGACTTTGGAGTGATTGAGTATCAGTTTTCTGTATTTTCTTGCTGTACTTAACTGTTTTCTGCCTAAACACTGATTTTCCAGCACTTATTGTGATTTACAAGCTTGTTTTTTTTCACATATTGTACTTATTTGACTGCCTGCACTTTTGAAAAGTTGTTTTTTGTTTAAATAATTGTTTAACTGTTGTAGGCTACACACTAAAGTGTGATAGCCTTTTCTGATCGCTTGTAGTTGTTTAAAGCTGTTTTAAGTGTACTTTTTACTGTTTTTGCCTTATCTTTTCAAAAAAATAAATAAATACATTTCTTGATTCCCGCCTTTCTAAGCTAGTATAGTCCAGTTTTCAGGCTAGTGCTGAATTCAGGGCTGTGTTACAAGTTTCTGAGTTGCCCATACCTTATTTGGATAGAGGGAAGTTTCTCTTTTCACCTGTGAGAGAGTGGAACTTTGAGCGGCCATCTGTCCCTGGAGGAGTGGTTCCAGCCCAGAAGTTAGTAGTTTAAAAAATGCATTGCATGGTTTTGTGCGCCGGGCAACACTGGTTAGCTAGGGTTAAATTATTCCCGGCTCCACTAAGTCTCCTCTTCAGTTTTTCACTTGAAACTAGTCTAACTCTCAACTTAAGCACTCAAAAAGCATCCTACAGTCCAGCACTTGCTCAGACCTAAAAGCAAGCACTAATATACCCCGACACTTGACTGCCCAACAGGGCAAGGCTCTTTATCCACCCCTCACCAACCAAGCGACTATGCAGCTCACCCTACTATTCAGGCATGACCAAAGGGCAACTTCAGGTGTACTCTCCAGTCCAGCTGGTGAATCTGGGTATCCTGAGGCAATGTTACAACTGCCTCATGTACACAAACAACCCTCTCCTCCTATCACAAAACACTAACATATGTGAGAGATGCAAATATACAGCCAAACTGGAGGCTAAGGTATCTCCACCCAAGACTGGAACAGACAGTCATGAGGAGAAGGTTAACACTTGCACCACACCTCCAGCCTCACATAGACCTACTAAACCAGCACTGGCAAAAAATACACATAAATACATGAAATCATACTCGGAGGCTCTAAATAAAAACCTGCAAAAGCATCAGAGAGCTCCAAAGCAGACACCCACAAAACTTGCACCTCCCGTCACAAATGAGAGAACACATAAAACACAAAATCAATGCGCCACACAATCACAGCCCTTAAGGCGAAATAACATACCTAACACACTAGTAATAGGTGACTCAATAGTCAGGCACACTGACGCCCCACTCACTAGGCTGGACAAGGAGAAGGTTACTGTTAGCTGCCTGTTGGGAGCCATAATCCGCCACATAACACAAGCACTCAGGTCACACCAGAACAAGTACAAATATGACTATGTCATTGTTCATGTTGGTGTGAATGACCTGAGCCATACCTCCCTGGACTACATGAAAAGAGACATGGAAGAGCTCTCTGATCATGTAGCCCAGGCGGGTATGACCCTGACCCTGAGTAGCATCCTGCCCACACCAAGAATGATACCTCAGTATAAAGAAAAAATGATAAATTTCAACAATTGGCTAAGTTTCTGGTGTCATTCAAAGGGGATCCAGTGTCTGTCAGCCTGAGATGACATGCTCGACAAGCCGCATTGCTTCGCAAGAGATGGCTTGCACCTGTCACCCCTTGCCTTTTGAATACTGGCCAAGGCTCTTGCTGCCCCCACAGTGCCTTTTTTAGGCAAGGCTCAAAATTCAAACCCACCTTCATAAACAGCACAAGTAAAAAAATGAGGGTTATGCTACTCAACGCCAGGAGTTTAAATCTCAAAATGCATGCGCTCGAAGCACTCCTAAGTATGGAGAATGTCGACATCTGTGCAGTAACTGAAACCTGGTTCAAGGCTCCAGAGAGCACTCCAGAACTACTGGGCTACAACTCATACCACACATTTCGGCCACAGAACACGGACCGAAACACAAAAGGAGGGGGTGTATCCATATTCATCAAGGATACCCACACCTCCAGGTTAGTGGTGCAGCATGATACCTCTGAGATCATCCATGTGCAACTAACATCGGGCAAATCTGCAATGCAAATTGTGGCCTGCTACAGATCACCCTCCATGACCCAGGACCACCACTCCACCTTTCTGGAGACACTGGAAAACATGAAGGTCCTAACGAACACCCTGATCTTGGGAGATTTCAATTACCCTACCATTAACTGGGAAAACTACTTGAGTACAAACTCCCAGGCTCAGAGCTTCCTGGAATTTATCAACACAAATGCCCTGGATCAGCTGGTAAACTCCCCTACCAGAGGCCACAACATATTGGACCTGGTCATCACCAACATGGGCGACAGGTGTTCTGTACCGGAGGTCAACCTGTCACTGGTTAGATCAGACCATAAACTAATCACCCTGGATGTCCACACCCCACCACCACCCCCAACCAAGGAAACCACAGTGAAAAACTTTTCTAAAGCAAACTTCATCTTACTTAAGGCAGAGGTGGTAAGTTTTACAGCCCCTACGCTAAAGGATAACACTGCCCAAGATGCAGAATCCTTTACAATTGCACTCTATGAGCACCTACAAGGATGCATGGATCGTGCCATCCCTAGCAAAGCCAAGACTCACTCCCCTAAGAGAAGGAAACCAGTCTGGTGGACCCCTGCCATAAACAGGTTATACAACAAAAGGAGGAAACTAGTTCAGAAAAAAAGCAAATCCCAAGAAGGAAAGACATCCCTGATCAGTATCAGTAAGAAACTAAGGTCCCTCATAAAATCATCCAAGGCTAACTTCGAAAGAAAAATAGCCAAGGATTCAAAAGATAACCACAAAGCCTTCTTTAGCTATGTCAAGAGTCTTAAGTGACAACTCGCAGATATGCTCTGAGATAGTGCAAAATAGCACAAAATATACTGAACCTACTAATATTGCCAACATACTGGCAGATAGATTTAGTGCAAACTTCACCTCCCTCTCACCTTCAAAAGGGCCCACAACAATACCAGAAAAGTGTAGTGTCCCAGAAATCACAGAAGCACAGGTGAAAACTGCCCTTTCAAAAGCCAAAAACACAGCATCAGTGGGGCCAGATGGTATCCCAGGCTGCATCATGCATGAACTACAGAACGAAATAACCCCACACCTAAACACGCTGTTCAACCTCAGCCTCTCCACAGGCTACGTGCCCATAGAATGGCACACAGCAATGGTTATTCCGCTCCACAAAGGAGAGGCCACAACTGACCCTGGTAACTATCGTCCCATAAGCCTGACTAGCCTGGTCTGCAAGGCTATGGAGCGCATCATCATGGAACTCATTAACAAAGACATTGGGAACCTCCAAACACTTGACCCGACCAAGTTCGGTTTTGTTAAGGGCAGATCATGCCTACTAAACCTGTCTGACTTCTTCAAGACAGTTACCAAGGCCATAGACGAGGGAAAGGTGGTTTACACAGCCTACCTTGATCTCGCCAAGGTGTTCAACACCATTCCTCACTCGGGTATTATAGAAAAACTCACCAGCCTGAACATAAACCCCTACATCACAAGATGGGTTGCCAACTGGCTTACAGACAGAACTCACACAGTAAGAATAGCAGGCTCCAGGTCTGACTCTAAATCAGTCACAAGTGGTGTCCCACAAGGCTCGGTTCTGGGACCCCTACTGTTCGGCATATATTTCTCAGAAGTACAGGCAAACACAGGAGGACTATGGCTAACCAAGTTCACCGATAACTGCAAACTGGGAGCCATAATTGACTCTCCAGCTGACACGGACGTCCTCCAAAAAGGCCTTACTGAGACAGACACCTGGTGTCAAAGTCATGGCCTCAAGCTAAATGCCAAAAAATGCATAGTCATCCCATTTGGGAAAAACAAAACACCCATGAATTACCACATAGGCGGCAGCCCCCTTAATACAGAAGAGGTAATAAGAGATCTGGGGACCCAGGTAGATAGTAATCTCTCCTTTGACAATCATATTGCCAAAGTAGTTAGTAAATCCTTCTATGTGGCCCATCTAATTACTAAGGGTTTCTCATCTAGAAATAAAGAGGTTATAGTGCCCCTCTACTCGTCACTCATTAGACCCATCATAGAGTACAATGCCCCATTTGGGATGTACCTCACAAGACACTTCCAACAGCTTGAAAGACCACAAAGCACCTCACCAAGAGGATTACTGACCTCAAACATATGTCCTATGCAGCCCGACTGTAAAATCTCTGGCTGTACTCAGTGGCATATCGCTTACTCAGAGGTGATCTCTGCCTGACTTACAAAGCCATGTCCAACCCAGAATTGATGGACATGCTCCACCTAAAGAAATCCAAGTCACTGCGATCCACGCGCTCTAGTGAGCTAAACCTCACCACAACAATAAATAGAACATGCTGGAGGGATAGTTTCCTGTCACAGAGACTCCCCATGCTTTGGAACAAAATTCCTAACTACATTAGGCAGAGCCCCTTACTAACACTCTTCAAGAGAAGCCTTGACGAGTGGATGGGTAACAGAAAATACACCCCTGGGATCACTTCATTGGCTCTGCTTGACAGAGGCTCAGTTAATTAATCAATGGGTCGTCGAAAGCCAACACACTCTGGCTAGGCTTATAAATGCCCTCGGGCAGATAGCCTAGTACCTAACTATGAACCTGTGAACCTATGTCCTCACTTCTTCTTCTGTCCCACAGTGTACATCCAACCACGCATCTCAGGCACTTCATTTCCATCACCTCTAGCTTCTTCAACTGCTGTGCTTCCACTGCACATGTTTCTGTACCATACAGTAGTATTGGCTATATCACTGCTTTGTACACTTTACTTTTCAACTTCTCTGACATTCTTCTGTCACACAGTACCCCTGACACTCTGTGCCAGTTGGCTGCAGCCCCTCTGATTCTAACTTTCAGATCCTAAGAGACTTTCCTTCTCCTCAAGCACCCCTCCCAGATTCTTAAAAATGTTAACCTGTTTTCACTATTTCCTTGCTATCTTAATTCCCATCTTATTCTGATTTCCCCCATTTACCGCCATTACAGCTGTCTTAACTGTACTCATTTTCATGCCATGTGCCTTCAGTTTTGCATTCCATTCGCCTATCCTTTGGTGAAGTTCTCGCTCAGAGTCTGCCTATAATGCCACATCATCTGCATACAGCAAATTTGTTGAGCTGTCCCTTCTAGCCTGTTTGCTAATCAGTATGAACAGCAGTGGACTCACAGCTGAATCCTGATGCACACCCACTTCCATTGGGAGCACCTCTGTGAGTCACTGCGTCCTAGTGTTTGGCTATATTAAGTTAGTTAATAATAAACAGTCTGTGATTGATTTAAGGGAAATAGCTAAAAAGGACACACACTTGCAGCTTGCACATTACAATACACAAAGGTGAAGTGTAGGTAACAAGTAATTTTTTTGAGGAGTTGGTTGGTGTGGTTGTAAAGTTTTTGTACTGTTGAATATGTGATTAATTATACTATATTCTGGTTAGATGTTAATGTTTTTGTAAGCAGGATCTACATTCATGGGAGTTGGATGGGAATGTAGTGCCAGGGGTTGTTGTCTTAGGGGGTTTATAATGTGGAGCCACTGAGTTCACCTACTAGTGTAGATGCCACAGATGAGGGTTTTTGAATAGGTTTATAAAGCAGAGTAGATATGTTGTATAATTGTATGAAGGGGAGTTGGGTTTATAGGATTGCAGAATTGCAGAAGTGCATGGACCTTTAATGGGATGAGAATGGGAAGGGAGAGGAACATATAAATTAACTCAACTGGGGTGGATGGGGAATTAGGAGGAGGAAGGTAGTATAGCAGGCAGAGGCTCACAGTTTAGGTTACCCAGTGCAGATGGAACAAAAATATTAGGGAAGCAGAGGATGGGGAGGGATCTGATCACAACTGGAAGGTATTAGCTTATTGTCTCGATTAGCAGAAACTAAGATAACTATCATTACAGTTGCAGGCTTATTGCTCGGTGTTTTTTATCAGTACATGAAATGAGAGTATATCATAAAAAAGATAGGCCAAACTATCCACATTACGTGCCTTATTTCTGGTGACAGAGGATGTTCATCATGTTTCACTGTTGCAGTTATTACAATTGAGTTATCCTGCTGGCAGGCTACTCGCAGTCGGCCTGAATTCCAAAGTCCTAGTCTGGCGTCGGCTGCTGTCGCCTCCTCCCTGATGTCAGTGCGCCAGGGGTATAAAAGATGCAGCCAATGCCATTTTCTTCGGTCTTTCTTGCTGCGCAGTGCCCAAAGCAAAAGCAGTTCGCAAGTGCCGGTCAGCCAACTCCTGAGATTTTCCAGTTCAAATTTCAGATCCGAAGTCTTCATTAAAGCTAAGTACCCCGTTGGGGAAACTTTTTTCTTGCTCCAGACCGATGTCAGAAAAAGTTAATAATTGTATTTCTTGTAGCAAATACCTCATAAGGATTTTCATTCTTACTGTATTCCTTGCCTAGGCCCTGACCACGGCGTTGCTAGTTGTCGGTTTTGTGCTAGAGTGGTGCTGCAGTAGCGTTGTCACCTCACACTAAGACGTTGTCCTGTTCGATTCTCAGCTAGAGCGTCTTCTGTGTGGAGACATGCGTGAATGGGCGTACCTTCATTGAAGGTTGTGTGTCAGGGCCGGCAACTCAGCATGTAAAAATCTACTGCCAATCATTAGCGGACCGGAGTTCCGCTGTGGCGACCCCTAACCGGGAAAAGCTGAAAGACACAACAACAACTATTAAGCATCGGTACGATTTTGCATTCATTATTTTGGCAGAAGACTCTGACTCTTTACCACCAGCTCCTGTTAAGCCAGACATACTACAGGGTTCCTGATTCACATAAATTTCTTTATAAAAACCCTGCTGCTGACCCAGAAACTATATATCAGGGTCCCAAAGGGGTCAAGGCGTCCACTGCAAAAAACCCTATCCCCTCTGATAGGGATTCAAGGGCCCTGGACAGATGGGGGAAAAAGATTTACACTTCTGCTACCTTGGCTGTAAGGGCCTTAAATTGTCAGTTTCATATGCTTAAATATCAACAAATGTTGACAAATTCTGAATGTGCAGAAAACAAAGAAATGCAGGATTTATTGCAGCTGAACAAGTGGGAAAGCATACTTTGCACAGAAAGGACAATCCATTGAGACCAATACTGGACCTGTCTATTCTAAACACGTTTCTGGATATTCCGAAATTCAAAATGTTGACTCTGCAGCAGCTTCTGCCCATGCTGGGCAAGAAGGCATGGCTTGTGACCTTAGACCTAAAAGAGGCATACCTGCATGTCCCAATCCGACATTCATGCAGAAGATACCTCAAATTTATAGCTGGCTCAATGCACTACCAATTCTTTGCACTGCACTTTGGCTTATCTACTGCACCCAGGGTCTTCACAAAATGCCTGGCACCTGTAATTGCATTTTTCAGACAAAGAGGAATACAAATTTATCCTTACTTGGACAATTGCCTTATTCAAGTAGAGAACAAGGACATTTTACTACAGCATCTGGAGTTTGTAAAAAGATTACTAACATGCCTAGGGTACACAGTAAATGAAAATAAATCAAAACTTGTATCCTCACAAGAGATAATATTCCTGGGTGCAAGCTTAAATACAACTGCCCAGATGGCTTATCTCACGCCAGACAAACAAAGACAACTGACTACTTATTTCAAAATGTTGGCAACAAAGACCCAGTTATCTGCAAGAAAAATTCTGCAGGCTTTGGGCTTCATGGCATCCTGCATTCTGCTTATTCCATATGCAAGACTGCATATGAGGAAACTACAATGGTATCTAAAAAGTGTTTGGGCTCAACATTGCCACAGCCTGGAAACAATAATTACCCTCATTCCCTGCCTGCAACAGGGGTTTTGATGGTGGGCAGAGGCCTGTCACCACAACAAGGGACAGCCTTTCACTTTACCCACAGCCAGGCAGACATTAGCAGCAGATGCATCAGATTATGCTTGGGGGGCCCATATGGCAGGAAGATGTATTCAGGGAACATGGTCTGCAAGCCAAATGCATCTACATATCAATCAAAAAGAGATGCTAGCTGTTCAAAATGACCTGACAACTATCAAGGATCTACTTCATCCAGGACAACTATTGATAAAGACGGACAATACTACAGTCATGTGGTACATAAACAAGCAGGGAGGCACACATTCCTACCCCCTCTGCAGACTAGCCATGACTTTGTGGGACACAGCATTGACTTACCAAGTACATTTGCAAGCACAATACCTGCCAGAAAGGATAAATTCTCTGGCAGACAAACTAAGCAGAAACCTAATGGATCCCCACGAGTGGAAATTGGATCCACAAGTCTCCAGCATGATAACAAGGAACTGTGGATGCCCGGACATAGACCTAGTTGCCTCGCCTCACAACTGCCAACTACAGAAATTCTGCACAAGGACTTATCACAAGCTAGCATGGAAAGTGGATGCTCTATCTTTCAGCTGGAAAAACTTGAGTATATGCCTTTCCCCCACTGCCTCTCCTCTCCTCCCCAAGGTACTCCTAAAGGTCAGACAAGAGAAGCCAAAATTGATACTGATTGCCCCAGACTGGCCCCACCAGCACTGGTACCCAATCCTAAAGAGCTTGTCTCAATTCCCAGCCTGGACATTGCCTCAAATTCCTCACTTATTGACCCAACAAAACAGTCAGATCCTGCACAGCCATCTCAGGACCTTAAACCTGGCAGCATGGCGGATAATGTAACCATTCAAAACACGCATCTGTCTAAAGCAGTGATGGATGTTATTTTGGAGGCCAGGAGGCCTAGCACCAGAAAATCTTATGCAGAAAAGTGGAAGAGATTCTGTACTTGGAACCAGCCACAAGGAATTGACACGATTGTACCAAATATTCCGTAAGATTTTACAATACTTAACTGAGATGCTGGACAAAGGCCTATCCTTTTCCTCAATTAAGATTCATGCTTCTGCCATTTCAGCTCACTACAATACAGAACCACCTCTATTTTCTCATCCATTACTAAGGCAGTACCTCAGCGGGGCCAAAAACATAAGACCTCCAAGGAGAGTGCCAATACCTGCATGGGACCTAAATTATGTCTTGGAAAAACTCACACTGCCTCCTTTTGAGCCAGCCTCTACAGCTGATATAAAATTCTTATCTTGGAAAACAGCTCTGCTCCTAGCAATAACCTCTGCAAGACGAGTCTCAGAGTTACAGGCACTCATGGCTGTGGAAACCTTTATCATTTTCCATCAGGACTGGGTTTCTCTGAGGACAAACCCGACATTTATGCCTAAAGTAGTGTCCAGTGTGGCCCTGAATCAAACAATTCATTTGCCTACCTTTTATCCAAACCCACAGGATAAGGGTGAGAGACTTCTACATTCTTTGGACATTCACAGACAGCTATGCTTCTACTTGGACAGAACCAAAGCTTTCAGACAGACTGAGCAACTTCTAGTGGCATATGCTGCAGGATCACAAGGAAAGGCTATCTCAAAGCAGACTATTTCAAAATGGATAGGCCACTGCATTCATTTCTGATATTCACAGCATGGCAAATCAGTGCCTAAGGGCATTAGGCCACATTCAACCAGAGCAGCAGCCACTTCAGCAGCCTTCCTCAGAGGTGTACCAACCAAAGACATCTTAGAGGCTACAACTTGGGAGTTCAGTGAACACTTTTATAAAGCACTATCACTTACCTCTCTGCTCTAAATCTAGAGCAGGCTTTGCCACTGCAGTTCTGCAAGGCCTCATAGCCTCTCCTAATCCTATTTGGCCCCAGCCGCCCAACCATAGCTTTGGGATTCTACCCAATTGTAATGACTGCAACAGTGAAACACGATGAACATAGTACAGTTGTGTACCTACCATAAATGTAGATGTTCAAGTGTATTCAGTGTTGCAGTCCAGGTTACCCACCCACCATCCCCCTTTCCTTTGCTGGGTCTTACTTCTCTATTCTATACAACCTATGTGGTGTATTTGCTTATAGATGAAGGTAGAGTTTTACTTTACTGCATGCATGTTTATTGGCATAAATTAGACTACTCTTTTGGGGGCACCTGACATCTGGGGTAAGAAAAACTGAAGAAAATGGCGTCAGCTGCATCTTTTATACCCCTGGTGCACTGACGTCAGGGAGGAGGCGACAGCAACTGACGCCGGACGAGGACTTTGGAATTCAGGCCGACTGCGGGTAGCCTGCCAGCAGGATAACCCAACTGTAATGACTGCAACAGTGAATACACTCAAACATCTACATTTATGGTAGGTACAAAACAGTACTTTCTGTAAGGCCCTTCAGTTTCAGTTGACTGGGAGGGAGAATAGTAATTGACAGATATATAGGCGCAATCTGTTTGACGCTGTTTTACAGAACCTCGCATTTAATAAATAGAAGGACAGGCCTTACGAGGCAAATTAGGAAGGTGAGGAAGCTGATGAGATAATAATTAAAAGTTTTTGAAATAAAAAAACTAGGATAACAGCAGCAGAAACAGCACTACAGCAAACAATAGAAACACAAACGCAATGCAAGCAGCATTACTACAAATAATATATTTTGGCTAAGCACTGCTATTTAACTTAATTTGCAATTCACCGTGTTCTACATGAGAGTATTAATCAAAGTAAATGTTGCGATGTATAACAGAGAGTAATGGTTTGCTGTAGAACAATCTTAATCCTCTCTTTCTCATTTCAGGAACTGCTCGCACACTTGCACTGAAAGAAATGGCTACCTTATTAGCATACACAGTGATCTGCTGTTCCTTAAAAGGAACTATATGTGTCTAACTGAAAACTATAAACAAAATTTTACTAATAAGTTCTTACTTGACTGCAGAAAAGATGTGTTGCTGATAGAAGAAGAGACTGGGGAAAAATGGCAGGGGATATGGCAGTTATGTAGTTCTACAGTCAGTTAGCTTGCTGGAAAGAACTGGATTACAGCAGTTGGAGAGGGTATGGGTGATAACTTTATGCAACGAGTGAAAAAAACTCTAGGCTGTTTAAGATGAACCGTAGAAGTCCAATGTGCTGTGCATTGTGCCACAGAGCCTTATACATTAGTGCGAGACAATCAGTTTACACATACACAGTTTGTTGCTCATGGATTGGCTAAACTGGCCACTAGAGAAGATAAGAAAACAAATGAAATAATACCCAAGTATAAAAGTCAGCATTTAAAAAGTATAAAAGCCAGATGAGATACTAAACAGTGTGGAGGAGATTAGCTATCCCTGCAGATGTAAACAAAAGTGCTGGAACCTCAGGTAGGGATGGAGGGGGTGCTCCTGATCACAGCTGGAAGTTATTAGCTTATTGTCCTCTAAGTAGCAGCCACAATAACTTCTTCTTCTTTTGGATTTTCCCAGTTAGGGGTCGCCACAGTGGATCATCTGTCTGCTCATAATTGGCAGTGGAGTTTTACAGTATCAAGTTGCCAGCCTGGTGCCCAACCTTCCACAGAAGGCACACACACAGGGCCAATTTAGAGTGTCCAATCTACCTGCAGCATATCTTTGGGAGGAAACCAGAGCACCTGGAGGAAACCCATGTGACCACAGGGAGGACATGCAGACTCCACACAGAAGGCACCCCAGCCAAGAATCGAACCAGAGAACCTCTTGCTGTGAGGCAGCAATGCTAACCACTGCACCACCGTGGCCGCCCTTTGACTATGACAGCCAAAACACACTGAACTGCTGCAGTAACCTTGTTGACCATTGTATTTTATGATAATTTAAAGAGAGAGCAGATCCTAAAAAGCAAAGTAAAATATTTTCATAATACATACCTTATTTCAGCTGACTGAAGTTCTGTAAAATTCTATAACTTCAGTTGGCTGGGAGGGGAAATGGTATTTGAGACTTATACAATAACAGCTCATTACTATTCAAAATTGAGCACACTGATTGGACAGCCCAGCCAGCTTGCCCATTGTAAATCGAGCATATATCAAAAGAAAAAAGTCTATTAGCATTTGCTATGGAGAACACACCAAACTATGAAAATAATCAGGAATTGCTTTCTGCCAAACTGAAACAGAAACATATCTGATTTTCCTCATATTTTTGCTCTGTCCCTATAAATGTTCCTTTTCTTTTTTTTTTTACACTTAAAAAAAAATACCAATGAAGATTCTGTTTTTTTATCACTTCTACTGCAATGATGTACTGTACAAGCATTCAAAAGTAAATTCCACATGTGTAGTACATCAATATAGCAAAGACAATATGGAAGACCACAGAAGTACCCTTATATAATTGCATTATTAAAGAAAGGTAAGTAATTTCCTCCTTAAATAATGTTATTGTATGAAAGCAATAATCTACTCCTGTTTATGGCTTAGCTGCTCTTGGTGGCCAAACTCTGACTAATTGAATAGACATCGGGATACAGAAAACCTATAAGTATATTTTTGGCACTTAATCTGTTATCAGTGATAGTCAACAGACCTGCTGCATTTATTAATTTGCTAAAGATTGCTTTTCTTGGTATCTGATTTTGTTCTCTGTTTTACAGATAGTTACTTATTTGCTTGATATTTCTGGTCACTACCTAGATCCTGTTCAGCTGGTTTCATAGCGGGCGTTGTGTGAGCACAGCTTTTTGTGTTATCTGATTCCCTGAGGCTCTTAGGTTTTCCTTTATACTACTATATAAGGAGTTACAATTCTGTGAGACAGTATCAGTATCTTAGCTGCTCTTGGTAGCCTAGCTGTCACTGATTCAATAGACATCTGGATACAGAAAGCCTATATATTTTTGGCACTTAATCTGCTATCAGTGATAATCAACAGACCTGCTGCATTTATTAATTTGTTAGAGATTGCTTTTCTTGGTATCTGATTTTATTCTCTGTTTTACTGATAGTTAAAAAACTATTGTCATCATCATCTTCTTTCGGCTGTTCCCATCAAGGTTCACCACAGAGGATCATCTGTTTCCATTTCTTCCTGTCCTCTGCATCTTGCTCTGTCACACCAACCACCTGCTTGTCCTCTTTTACCACATCCATAAAGCTTATCATAGGCCTTCCTCTTTTCCTGTTACCTGGTAGCTTCATCCTTAGCATCTTTTTCCCAATATACCCAGCATCCCTCCTCAGCATATGTACAAACCAATGTAATCTTGCCTCTCTGGCTTTGTCCTCAAACCTTCCAACCCAGGCTGACCCTCTAATATACTTATTCCTAATCCTGTCCATCCTCGTCATACCCAGTGCAAATCTTAACATCTTTAACTCTGCCACATCCAGCTCTAACGGCTGGTCTCACTACCCTCTTGTAGACCTTCCCTTGCACTCTTACTGGTACTCGTCTGTCAAAAATCACTCCTGACACTCTTTTCCACCCACTCCATCCTGCCTGTACTCTCTTCTTCACCTCTCTTCCACACTCACCGTTACTCTGAACTATTGACCCCAAGTATTTAAACTCATTCACCTTTGCCACCTTTAGTCCTTGTATCGTCACCATTCCTCTATCTTCCCTCTCATTCACACACATATATTCTGTCTTAGTCCTGCTGACCTTCATTCCCCTTCTCTCTAGAGCATATCTCCATCTCTCCATGGTCTCCTCCACCTGTTCCCTACTCTCACTACAGATCACAATGTCATCTGCAAACATCATAGTCCACGGGGAGTCCTGTCTGAGCTCGACTGTCAACCTGTCCTTCACCATTGCAAATAAGAAAGGGCTCAGAGCTGATCCTTGATGTAATCCCACCTCCACCTTAAACGCATCTGTCACTCCCACCGCAGACCTCACTGCTGTCACACTACCCTTGTACATATCCTGTACCACTCTTACATACTTCTCTGACACTCCCAACTTCATCATACAATACCACAACTCCTCTCTAGGCACCTTATCATATGCTTGCTCTAAGTCTACAAAAACACAATGCAACTCATTCTGACCTTCTCTGTACTTATCCATCAACACTGTCAGAGCACACATCTCATCTGTAGTGCTCTTTCCCAGCATGAAACCATACTGCTGATCACTAATCATCACGTCCCTTCTTAACCTTGCTTGCACTACTCTTTCCCATAACTTCATGCTGTGACTGATCAATTTAATCCCTGTAGTTACTACAGCTCTGCACATCATCCTTATTCTTAAAAATTGGTACCAAAACACTTCTTCTCCATTCCTCAGGCATCCTCTCACTTTCCAAGATTTCATTAAATAATCTGGTTAGAAACTTCACTGCCATTTCACCTAAACACCTCCATGCTTTGACAGGTATGTCATCTGGGCCAACAGCCTTTCCATTCTTCATTCTCTTCATAGCTATCCTTACTTCCTCCTTGCTAATCCACTGCACTTCATGATTCACTATCCCCACATCATCCAACCATCTCTCCCTCTCATTCTCTTCATTCATCAACCCCTCAAAGTACTCTTTCCAGCTGCTCAACACACTCTCCTCGCTTGTAAGTATGTTTCTCTCATTATCCTTTAGCACCCTTACCTGCTGCACATCTTTCCTAGCTCGGTCCCTCTGTCTAGCCAATCGGTACAGGTCCTTTTCTCCCTCCTTAGTGTCCAACCTTTCATACAACTCTTCATATGCCTTATCCTTAGCCTTCGCAAAACTATAGTGCCATTACTTATTTGCTTGATATTTCTGGTCATTGCCTAGATCCTATTTAGCTGGTTTCATAGCAGGGGTTTGTGCGCACAGCTCTTTGTGTTATCTGATTCCCGGAGGCTCTTAAGTTTTCCTTTATACTACTGCATAAGGAGTTACAATTTTTTGAGACAGTATCAGTATCTTAGCTGCTCTTGGTGGCCAAGTTTAGACTGATTCAATAGACATCTGGATACAAAAAGCCTGTAAGTATATTTTTGGCACTTAATTTGCTATCAGTGATAGTCAACAGACCTGCTCCATTTGTTAATTTGCTAGAGATTGTTTTTCTTGGTGTCTGATTTTGTTTTAGTTAAGTAAGCTGCTGCATTTATTAATTTGCTAGAGATTGCTTTTCTTTGTGTCTGATGTTGTTTTAGTTACGAAAACTGCTGCATTTATTAATTTGCTAGAGAATGCTTTTCTTGATGACTGATTTTGTTTTAGTTAAGAAAACTACATTCATTAATTTGCTAGAGATTGCTTTTCTTGGTGTTTGGTTTTGTTTTAGTTAAGAAAACTGCTGCATTTATTAATTTGCTAGAGATTGCCTTTCTTGGTGTCTGATTTTGTTTTAGTTAAGAAAACTGCTGCATTTATTAATTTGCTAGAGATTGCTTCCTGCCTTTCCTGTAACTAGTCTAGTCCAGATACAGATTTGCTCTATTCAGGACTGTTTGTAAGCTTCAGAGCCCCCCAAGCTCTAGTTTAAAAGCCAGTGTTTGCACTTGTTTCGCACCTTTCCTGTAACTAGGCTAGTCCAGATACAGTCTTTCTGTATCTAGGAGTGTTTGTACGCTTCTAAGCCCCCCAAGCCTTTCTGTGTTGGAGGGAAGCCTTCTAGATTATCAATGGGAGTGGTAAGCATTAGGTAGATAACAAGCGTTGTTTTGATTGTATCTACTTTATTTTCTGAAAAAAATATATCTATATACTTGTTACCAGCCTTTCTGAACTAGTATAGTCCAGTTTTCAGGTTATTGCTGAATCCAGGGCTGAGTTACAAGTTTCTGTGTTGCCCATACCTTAGTTGGATAGAAGGAAGCTTCTCTGTTCACCTGTGAGAGAGGGGAGCTTTGAGCAGCCTATCTGTCCCTGGAGGAGTGATTTCAGCCCAGAAGTTAGTAGTTTGGCGGCCATTTTGGGTTAATTTCTATCTCTTCCACTTCCCTGCTATAAAAACTGCATTTGTGCGGTTTTTCACACCGGGCAGCGCCATTTAGCTAGAGTTAAACTATTCTCGGCTCCACAAAGTCTACTCTTCAATTTTTCCCTTGGAACTAGACAAACCCTCAACTTCCGCACTCAAACCATTCATTTCACAGTTAAGCACTTGCTTAAAACTCATAGCAAGCACTAATTAACCCTAGCACTAGACCCCCCCCCTATACTGTCCTGAAGGACAAGGCTCTCTATTCGCCCCCCCCACCACCAATCAGAAACACAGCTTACCCTACCTATTTAGGCATGTCCAAAGGCAGTTTCCGGTGTACTCTCCAGTCCAACTGGTGAATCTGGGTATTTTGAGGCAATGTTACAACTGCCTCATGTACACAGACAACCCTCTCCTCCTACCACCAGACACTAATATATGTGAGAGATGCAATTATACAGCCAAACTGGAGGCAAAGCTCTGTCAACCCAGGACTGAAATCAGTCAAGAGGAGAAGGGTAACACTTGCAACACACCACCAGTCTCACATAGACCTAATAAACCAACACCGGCAAATAACACACATGAATACATGAAAACATACTCGGAGGCTCTAAATAAAAATCTGCAAAAGCAACAGAGACATCCAAAGCAGACTTCTAAGCAACCTCCACGCCCCATCACCAACCATGAAACACATACTTCACATGACCATTGTGCCACACAATCACAGCCTTTAACACAAAATAACATACCCAACACACTAGTAATAGGTGGCTCTATAGTCAGGCACACTGATGTCCCACTAACTATGCTGGACAAGGAGAAGGTTACAGTTAGCTGCCTGTCAGGTGCCAAGATCCGCCACATAACACAAGCACTCAGGTCACACCAGAACAAGTACAAATATGACTCTTACAATTGTCCATGTTGGTGTGAATGACCTGAGACATACCTCCCTGGACTACATGAAAAGAGACATGGAAGAGCTCTCTAATCATGTTGCCCAGGCCGATATGACCCTGACCCTGAGTAGCATCCTGCCCTCACCAAGAATGATGCCACAGTATAAAGAACAAAATGATCAATTTCAACAATCAGCTAAGTTTCTGGTGTCATTCAAAGGGGATCCAGTATCTGTCCACCTGGGATGACATGCTCGACAAGCCACGTTGCTTCGCAAGAGATGGCTTGCACCTGTCATCCTTAGGCTTTCAAATACTGGCCAAGGCTCTTGCTGCCCCCATAGTGCCTTTTTTAGGCAAGGCTCAAAAGATAAACCCACCACCATAAATAGCACAAATAACCAAAAACTGAGGGTAATGCTACTCAATGCCAGAAGTCTAAACCTCAAAATGCATGCACTCGAGGCACTCCTCAGTATGGAGAATATCGACATCTGTGCAGTAAAAGAAACCTGGTTTAAGGCTCCTGAGAGCACCCCAGCACTACTAGGCTAAAACTCCTACCATACCTTTCAGCCACAGAACCAGGACCAAAACACAAAAGGCGGGGGTGCATCCATATTCATCAAGAATACCCATACCTCCAGGTTAGTGGCACAGCACAATGCATCAGAGATCATCCATGTGCAACTAACAACAGGCAAAAATGCAATCCAAATTGTAGCTTGCTACAGATCACCCACCATGGCCCAGGACCCCCATTCCGCATTTCTGGAGACGATGGGAAATATGAAGGTCCTACCAAACACCCTAATACTGGGTGATTTCAATTACCTAAACATAAACTGGGAGATCTACTCAAGTACTAACTCCCTTGCCCAACGCTTCCTAGAATTTATAAACTCGAATGCCCTGGATCAACTGGTCAACACCCCCACCAGAGGGAACAACATATTGGACCTGGTCATCACCAACATGAGTGGCCGGTGTGCCACACCGGAGGTCAACCCCTCGCTGATTAGATCAGACCATAGACTAATCACTCTGGATATCCACATTCCGCCCCCACCCCCAATCAAGGAAACCACCGTGAAAAACTTTTCAAAAGCAAACTTCACGTTACTGAAGACCGAGGTGGAAAGGTTTACAGCCCCCATGCTAAAGGACAATGCTGTCCAAGCTGCTGAAACCTTTACAAAGGCACTCTATGAGCTTCTGCAGGAATGCATGGATCGTGCTATCCCAAGTAAAACCAAGACTCACTCCTCCAAGAAAAGGAAACCTGTCTGGTGGACCCCTGCCATAAACAAGCTATACAACAGAAGGAGGAAACTAGTACAGAAAAGAGTAAAATCCCAAGAAGGAAAGACATTCCTGATCAGTATCAGCAAGAAACTATGATCCCTCATTAAATCATCCAAGGCTAGTTTCGAAAGAAAAATTGCCAATGACTCCAAAGATAACCACAAAGCGTTCTTTAGCTATGTCAAGAACCTAAGTGGAAACTCTCAGATCTGCTCTGAGTTAGTGCACAATGGCACAAAATACACTGAACCGACTGATATTGCCAACATTCTAGCAGACAGGTTTAATGTAAACTTCACCCCCTCTCACCCACTAAAGGGACCATAACCATACCACATACCACAAGAATGTAGGGCCCTGTCAGTCACCGACACACAGGTTAAAACAGCCCTATCCAAAGCCAAAAACATAGCTTCAATGGGACCGGACGGTGACCCAGGCTGTGTCTTACAAGAGCTCCAAAATGAACTAAGCCTTCACCTAAACACACTGTTCAAACTCAGCCTCTCTACAGGCTATGTACCCAAAGAGTGGAGCACACCACAACGGACCCCTGGGAACTATTGCCTATAAGCCTGACTAGCCTGGTCTGCAAGGCTATGAAACAAATCATCATGGAACTTATTAACAGAGACATTGGGAACCTCCAAACCTTGGACCCTACCCAGTTTAGCTTTGTTAAGGGCAGATCATGCCTCCTAAACCTGGTGGACTTCTTTGAGACAGTTACCATGGCATTAGATGAGGGAAAGGAGGTCCACACAGCCTACCTAGACCTAGCAAAGACTTTCAACACCATTCCCCATTCTAGTATTATAGACAAGCTCACCAGCTTGAACATAAACCCCTTCATCATGAGATGGGTTGCCAACTGGCTCATGGATAGAGCCCACATGGTGAGAGTTGCAGGCTCTACGTCCGACTCTAAGCCATTTACAAGTGGTGTCCCCCAGGACTCAGTCCTAGGACCCCTCCTGTTCGGTATATACTTCTCAGAGGTACAGGCAAGTATAGGAGGACTATGGCTAACAAAGTTTGCAGACGACTGCCAACTAGGGGCCATTATTGATTCTCCGGCTGATACTGACACCCTCCAGATGGGTCTCACTTAGACAGATACCTGGTGTCAAAATCATGGCCTCAAGCTAAATGCCAAAAAGTGCATAGTCATCCCCTTTGGAAAAAACAAAGTACCCGCGAACAATCACATAGGTGGTCGTCCCCTAAATACAGAAAATGTAATAAGGGATCTGGGGACCCAAGTAGATAGTAATCTCTCCTTTGATAATCATATTGCCAAGGTGGTTAGAAAATCCTTCTATGTGGCCCACCTAATCACAAAAGGGTTCACATCTAGAACAAAAGAGGTTATTGTGCCTCTCTACTCATCACTCATTAGACCCATTATAGAATACATTGCCCCATTTGGGATGTACCTTACAAGACACCTGCAACAGCTGGAAAGACCACAAAAGTACCTCACCAAGAGGATTACTGGCCTCAAACAGATGCCCTATGCAGCCTGACTCAAGAAACTCCAGCTGTACTTGGTTGCATACCGCTTACTCATAGGTGATCTCTGCCTGACATACAAGGCCATGTCCAACCCAGAACTGATGGACATGCTCCACCTAAAAAAAAAACAAATCCAGGAGAGCCACACGCTCTAGAGATATAAACCTCACCACAATGATAAATAGGACATGCTGGAGGGATAGATTCCTTTCTCAGAGACTCCCCATGCTTTGGAACAGGATTCCGATATATATCAGGCAGAGCCCCTCACTAACACTCTTCAAGAGAAAACTTGACGGGTGGATGGGAAACAGAAAATTTACCCTGGGGGTCACTGTAGTGCCTCTGCTGGACAGTGGCACAGGGAACTAATGGCTCTGCTGGACAGAGGCACAGGGAACTACTCTAAGAGGATGGCGAAAGCCAGCACATTCTAGCTAGGCTTATAAACGCCCTTGGGCAGATAGCCTAGTACTTACCTATGAACCAATATAGGTTGGGAGGATTGCCTAATGGTGAAGGTGTTTGCCTTACAAACACAAGGTGCAGGGTTTGAGTCTCACAAGGGATAATTGGCTAAGCTTAAAATGGCTCGCAAGGGCAGTTAGCTTAGTACTAACCTATGAACCACAAGAGGAGTGGTTTCTGGCCCAGAAATTTTAGTTTATTGGCTGTTTGGACAGTTTTTCCATCTATTTCAACTTTCTAGTTTAAAAGCCCACGTTTGCACTTGTTTGCCACCTTTCTTGTAATGGGGCTAGTCCAGATACAGACTTACTGTATCCGGGACTGTTTGTAAGCTTTTGAGCCCCCCCCCCAAGCCTTCCTGTGTTGGAGGGAGGCCTTCTAGCTTATCAGTGGGAGTGGTAAACACTAGGTAGCTATCTACCACAAGAGGAGTGGGTTTTGCCCAGAAATTATAGTTTATTGACTGTTTGAGCAGGTTTCCACTTCTTTCAACTTTCTGGTTTAAAAGCCCGCGTTTGCACTTGTTTCCCACCTTTCCTTAAACTAGTCTAGTCCAGATACAGATTTGCTGTATCCAGGACTGTTTGTAAGCTTCTGAGTGGTGCCAAAAAGTCTGCTCTTCAATTCTTCCCTTAGATCTGCTAGTTCTCTCCTCTCCTGCACTATTACTAGCTTATTAGTCTAGCACTTTACCAGACTTCTTGTAGCAATTATTGTAGCACACAAAAGTGCTACCAGCAATAACTGTTCTACAAAGAAACTGCTCCAGTACTTCTTATCAATGCCCACCCCCTCCAGGCATGTCTAAAGATCAGTTCCCTATGCTTTCTCCTATTAACCTGGTGAACTCGGGCATCCTGAGGCAACGTAGCAACTGCCTCATGTCCACTGACAACCCCCTCCTCTTACCTCCCAACACTCAGACTTGCGAGAGATGCACTTATATATCCAAATTTGAAGCCACGCACTCTCCAGCCAAGACTGGGATAGTGGGTCAAGAGGAGAAGGTCAACACTTGCACCATACCACATGAAACACATAGCCCTCCAGAACACACACCAGCACTGCCTTCACATAAAAACACAAGCCACGCACCCACCTTTGTGAAGGCTCTCAATAAAAATCTACCCAAACAGCAGAGACCTCCAAGGCAGAAATGTACTCGACCACCAAAACACAACGCTAATCACGAGACACATAACTCTCCTAAACAGGGTGCCACTCAACCAAAGCCCCTAAGGCAAAACAGCATGCCCAGCACACTAGTCATAGGTGACTTGATAGTGGGGCATACTGATGTTCCACTCACTAGGTTGAATAAGGAGAAAGTAACAGTCAGCTGTCTGTCAGGTGCAAGGATCTGCCACATAATGCACGCACTCAGGTCCCTCAACAACAGGCACAAATATAACTCTATCATTGTACATGTGGGTGTGAATGACCTCAGACGTACCTCCCTGGACTATATGAAAAGAGACATGGAGGAGCTCTTGGATTATGTAGCCCAGGTGGGTAAGACCCTAGCCCTGAGCAGCCTCCTACCATCACCCAGAATGATACCACAGTACAAGCAGAAAATGATTGATTTCAACAATTGGCTTACATTTCTGGTGTCATTCTAAGGGGATCCAGTATCTGTCTGCCTGGGATGACATGACTGACAGACCTCAATGCTTTGCGTCTGTCACCCTGGGCTTCCAGATGCTGACCAAGGCTCTTGACACTCTTATAGTGCCTTTTTTAGGCAGTGTTCCAAAGACTAAATTACCACTGTAACAACTGCAAATAAATGCAATCTGAAGGTCATGCTGCTGAACACTAGAAGTCTAAATCTCAAAACGCACTCGTTCGAAGCACCCCTTAAAATGGAGAACATCGACATTTGTGCAATAGCAGAGACCTGGTTCAAGGCAGCAGAAAGCATCTCTGCACTATCAGGCTATAACTCATTCCACACCTTTCGGACCCAGAACTTAGACCTAAGATCCTAAGGCAGTGGTGTTTCCATATTCATAAATGATGTGCACACCACCAGACTGATAGCCCAACATAACGCATCAGAGATACTTCAGGTGCAGCTAACATTGGGTAAGACAGCAATTCAGGTCATAGCCTGCTATAGGTCCCCAACCATATCCCAAGACTCACACTTCACATTCCTAAGCACCATGGAGAATATTAGGGTCCAATCTAATACTCATACTGGGTGACTTCAACTACCCCTCCATTAACTACGAAAACTACTCATGTACCAATACAATTGCCCAACGTTTCCTGTAATTCATTAGTTCCAATGCCCTGGACCAACTCGTTTTTACCTCCACTAGAGGTAGCAACATCCTTGACCTGGTCATTACTAACATGGGTGACCATTGCTTTACACCATTAGTCAACTCCTCCGACCACAAACTAATAACATTGGAAATCCACATCCCTCCCACCGACCCTGCAAAGGTATCCAGTATGAAAAGCTTTTCCAAACTAACTTTGGGGTCCTAGAAACAGAGGTGGCTAACTTCATGGCACCCATGCAAATGGAGACTAGTTACATGACCACCAAATCATACACCAATGCACTGTACGAACTCGTACACAAATGCATGGATCTCGCCATACCCAATAGAACCAAGATGCTTTCCTCCAAAAAAAGGAAACCAATCAGGTGATCCCCTGCCATAAACAAACTCTACAACAGAAGGAGGAAACTGATGCTGAATAAGGTGAAGTCCCAAGATGGGAAAGACTCCCTTACCAGCCTCAACAAAAAGTTGAGAAACCTCATCAAATCCTCTACAGCTAGTTATGAAAACAGAATTGCAGCAGATAGTAAAGACAACAACAAGGCCTTCTATGGTTATGTAAAGAATCTCCATGACAATACCCAGATTTGCTCTGAGTTACTGCACAATGGTACCTCCTATACCGAGCCAACAGATATTGCCAATATGGAAAAAATGCAAGGGTCACGAAACAAAACACCACTGAAGTAAAACCAATCTACAGACTAAAAAAAAAACATGGTATTCCTGTAGGCAAAAAAAAAACAAAGTGCACTAAAAGTAAAAAACAAGTTTAATGGTAAGAGCTTTCACTGTTAACAACAGCTTCATCAGGCCAATATGCTGGCCAACAAATTTAGTGCTAACTTTACCACTCTCTCCCCCACCAAAGGACCAATCACAATACCAGTAGATTGCCAGGCACCCAGTATTACTGCTGCACAGGTTAAAACAGCACTGTCCAAGGCCAAGAATACAGCTTCTATGGGACCTAACAATATCCCTGGCTGTGTTCTACATGAACTGCAGAGTGATCTGGCACCGCACCTGTGTGCTCTGTTCAGTCACAGCCTCACCTCAGGCTTTGTCTAGATCAAATGTCACACTGCTACAGTTATACCTCTCCACAAAGGAGGAGTGACTACAGACCCTGGGAACTGTTTCCCTATTAGCCTGACATGTCTGATATGCAAACCTATGGAACGCATCATCATGGACCTAATAAACAAGGATATAGGGAATCTCCCCATCTCTGGATCCCACACAGTTTGGTTTTGTGAAGGGTAAATCATGCCTGCTCAACCTGGTCAACTTCTTTGAGTCAGTGACCAGAGCTGTGGATGATGACAAGGTGGTTCATAACCCAGAGGCTCCCTTCGCTCTGGAATAGAATTCCAGTTCATGTGAGGCAGAGCACCTCACTGAATCTCTTCAAGAATAATCTCGATAGGTGGATGGGGGATCATAGGTTTGTCCCAGGGATTACTCCCATGTCACTATTAGACAGCGGCACAGTAAACTAAACCTTAAAAGGGGCACAGTATACTCAAATCAAGGGGTGGCATAAGCCATACAGAATCGGGCTAGGCTTATAATTGCCCCAGGGCAGATAGCCTAGTATGAACCTATGAACCTATGAACCTACCTTGATCTGGCCAAAACCTCTGATGCCATTCCCCACTCAGGAATCATAGAAAAACTTACTAAGCTAGGCATCAACCACTATATCACTAGGTGGGTTGCAAACTGACTCACAGATAGAACCCACAGTGTGAAAGTAGCTGACTCCAAGTCAGACTGCTGATGAGTCACAAGTGTAGTCCCACAGGGTTCAGTCCTGGGTCTTCTCCTGTTTGGTATCTACTTCTCTGAAGTCCAGGCCAACATGAAGGGACTCTGGCTGACAATGTTTGCAGATGATTGCAAGTAAGAGCTGTTATTAACTCCCCAAGTGATGTTGACATCCTACAGAAAGGCCTAACTGAGACTGACGACTGGTGTCAGGACCATGGCCTTAAACTAAATGCCAAAAAATGTGTTGTCATTCCCTTTGGGAAAAACCCGGTTCCCATGAATTACCACATCGATGGTAGTCCACTGAACACAGAAGGCATTATAAGAGATCTGGGAACACAGGTAGACAGGAACCTCTCTTTTGACCACCACATTGCCACTGTGGTCAGAAAGTCCTTCTGTGTGGCACATCTCATTACTAAGGGTTTTGCATCCAGGAAGAAAGATGTCATTGTCTCCCTCTACTCTTCCCTCATTAGGCCAATCATCGAATGCAATGCCTCATTTGACATGTACCTCACTAGACACCTGCAACAACCGGAAAGGCTGCAAAAGTACCTCACAAAGAGGATCCTGGGCCTTAAAACACTTGTCCTATATGGACAGACTCAAAAAACTCCAACTATTCACTGTCTCATATTGCCTACTTAGAGGCTATCTCTGCTTGACTTACAAAGCCATGTCTGACCCAGCTCTGTTAGAAATGCTACATCTAAAGAAATACCAATTCTTCCTTACCACACATTCCAGAGACCTCAACCTCATTACCACAATCAACAGAACAAGCTGGAGGGACAGGTTCATAACCCAGAGACTGCCCATGCTATGGAATAGATTCCCCATACATGTCAAACAGAGCACCTCACTGGCCCTCTTCAAGAGAAGTCTTGATGAGTGGATGGGAAATAGACAATTCACCTCAGGGATCACTCCAGTAGCTCTACTCAACAGAGACACTGGGAACTAATGTCGGGTGGCACGATGCCAACGATGCCAAGGTAATCCTATGGGCTAGGCCTGTAAAGGCTCCAGGGCCATTAGCCTAGTACACACCTATGAACATATGAACCTATCAGGAGTTAACAGGAAATCCAAGAAATGGTTAGCGTCTCACACAAATACAGACACCATATAGTGTCCAATACTTTATTGCAACAAAGGGGCGGCCACGGTGGTGCAGCGGTTAGCGTTGCTGCCTCACAGCAAGAAGTTCTCTGGTTTGATTCTCGGCTGGGGTGCCTTCTGTGCGGAGTCTGCATCTCCTCCCTGTGGTCACGTGGGTTTCCTCCGGGTGCTCCAGTTTCCTCCCACATCCCAAAGACATGCAGTAGGTGGATTGGACACTCTAAATTGGCCCTAGGTGTGAGTGTGTGCATGTGTGTGCCTTCTGTGGAAGGTTGGGCACCAGGCTGGCAACTTGACACTGTAAAACTCCTCTGCCAATCATGAGCGGACACATGATCCGCTGTGGCGACCCCTAACCGGGAAAAGCCTAAAGAAGAAGAAGAAGAAGACTTTATTGCAACAAAGGCTTCCAGGAACATCAAAAATGGACCATAAAATAAAAATAAACATAAAACAATAATAAACATAAAAATGGTCATGATGTATAATAATACTGGAGACAGAAGTATCCTGAATAGTTTCCTGAAATTCAGAATCATATTGGTGAATGTCTGCAACACCTGAAGGATTATTCTGTCTGAGACATTGTTAATACTGAGTTAGACAAGTGAACATCAGCACTTTGAGATATCAGTTGACATACAAATTGTCAGCACTGTTCTGTAACTTAAATAAATGCACATGATTCCTTCCATATACCTGCATATTTAAACCTTAACCATAGCATGTTCTTTGTTGTCCTGTTTGTCATAATACTGCAACATGCAAACTGTTTTTCTGGACATTAATGTCAAAGACCACACTCATCATTACTCCATATGCTTTTATCTTTCAGCAATTTTGAAACACATTCATTGGTGTGTTACAATTAAACTTTTGCCTGTACTTCCCCTTTTTAAATAAAGCATTAATATTGATTTGGCTTTCCAGCATTAACAGTGAATAAGAAGCTATAACTTTGTCTTTAGGTCAGCTACCCATATGTAAATGTGTTAAACAAACTCCTGCAGAGTGAAAAAAATAATTTCTGCACCACACATACAGAAAGCTAGCTTTCTGAAAATCAGACTTTTACACATTTTCATGAGATTCTTAACAGGCTGGCTCATATGCTACACAGCTGTTATATGTAAACTCCCATGTTCAA
This sequence comes from Protopterus annectens, assembly GCF_019279795.1. NCBI lineage: Eukaryota > Metazoa > Chordata > Ceratodontiformes > Protopteridae > Protopterus > Protopterus annectens. The sequence goes on from NC_056739.1 coordinate 1,332,462,784, forward strand.
TATAATTGTTAAACTCTTGACTCATGATTTACAAACTATTATCAAATATTATTTCATCTGAGCCATTCTGTGGCATAAAACCCTGACTGCATTGTGGTGACCTCAGTTCAAATAAGGGCTCAGGTGCCTGTAAGAGCTGACAAGGGAGGAGGAGAGGAATGGAGTGAAAAGAGACAACCTGTGTCACAAAAGGAAATATTGCCAGCCTAGCTATCTGTAATTTTGTAAATAATGATATGCCATTGGTAAATATTGTTATGATTTTTATAGACGTGACAGAAGGAGATACTGCCAGACCAGCTATCTGGAATTTTGTAAATGGTTGTGTGTCATTTGTGAATATTAGAATGATGCAATCGCTTGTGTTACAACTGTATTAGAACTGTATGTTATGTTGTACAGACATGTGCAGAAGAGATATGTTGTAAAATACTGAGCAGAAATATATATACACTGTTGTAACTGTTTAGATGTATATATATTTTAACAGGGTAGACTGAAACACAGGAGATTAACTTACAAAACATCAGAAGAATGGTTGAGGTTAAGTTAATTTATAGCTGGGCCATAAACAAAAGATGTTATCTCTCAGTGTCAGTAAAAGACACAATGTCTAGAACTAGAAGTTTTTTGTATTGTCTTTACATGTGGAGGAATGTAAATTATTTTTCAACTTCCACCATTTGACAAAAGATCTAAGAAGGCCCTTGTTTGTGTTTTCACAGGGAAATGCTAAATGCTGCTAGTTTCTATCAATGGGGGGGGTTTCAGCTGGGATACTCAGATGATAAAAGTGATGTCATCCTGCAAGTATCCCAGTAGCAATATTTGAGATATTAATTTGAAAACCCTCTGAGAGAGAGAGAGACAGTGCATTTTGTATTTTGTCTTTGACCTGGCAGCATCAGCTGGGAAAACCCACTCATCACATCTGTCTTGCCTGCCTCTGTAAGTAAGTTAACTAGGTTACAGTAATTTCTTTTAGATTCAATAAGGAATATAAAATAGATTAGTTTAGATGTTTTCTGTATTTATTTGAGACTGTCCTGCCATGTTATTTTAAATATTTCCTGTGATTTTGAAGTTACTGTGATGATTTACTGAGTATTTTTGTTCTTTTATTATATATTATTAAATATATTTAAATCTATCTTTGTGGCTGATATTTGTGAGACATATTTAAGCTCTTAGAGTACTTGTATATCTATTTGGTGACACTGTGCAGGCCACTACTAATAGCCTTGCTCTTGGTCAAACTACCATTTGGATTAATAGTAACATTACACAGTAAGATGAGGCACCCTTTGCTAAGAGCCTTAAAACAGCTGATAAGGAGTGACTGGTGGCAGGCAAAACTACCGTATAGTCTGGGCAGAAGGGGGCATAGCTAGTAAATCTGTGCCAGCCTTTCCTATGGGTGTGTGTGTGTGTGTGTGTGTGTGTGTGTGTGTGTGTGTGTGTGTGTGTGTGTGTGTGTGTGTGTGTGTGTGTGTGTAAATCAAGCCTCTAAGTGTATGTGTGTCAGCTGTTTGGGCAGGGGCACGAAACACTGGTTGGACATAGAGGGTGCTGGAGTTCTTGGGTTGGTCACTCAGTTGAGATCTCAACTCTATAGCTGTGCCAGTGATGAGTCTTATTGAGGATCTGGAGAAAGAGGGAGAAACCAGCTGCAAACTGACTGTGGTCTCTGTGCTCTTAAGGGAAATTGCACTTTACTGTGTGTGTACTTGTCATCCTCCCAGTGTATACATCCCCACTATTGCCAGTGGTGAGGATTGAGGCTCCTTAATTACTGGGCCAGTGCTGGGACATCACATATTAATTCATCCATTCTAGGGAGAAAGAGAGGCAGCTGTGACTTACCATAGAGGTGACACCTACCAAGAGCACTAAGTGCCCACACCATGGAGCCCTAGGTGTACTGAGCCCATGCTGCCATATGCAACCACATATTGTGATGAGTAGAACAGACAGAAAGCCAATACAGTACAGCAGAGTAAAGAGGAACCACCTCAGGATTGTCAGTCACCTAGCAGAGGAGAGGTTAGGTTGCCCTTCAGGACCACCAGGACTGGACATCTCCTAACCACCACCAACTCTTGTTACAAGCAGCTGGGTTCATGGTGGATTCCTGTGCCAAAGCAAATGGGATGCAGGTCTCTTGTCTGATTAGGAATTCCTGACTCATACAACCATGGAACAAATAGGCCAACTGGGTATAGGTAGAAGAGCCAAAGTGCTCGATCCTGGAGAAATGCAGAAAAAAAAGTCACCTGGCACTCCATGTCTGCCAGTTCAGTACTATAATGATAGGATGACTGATTGTTTCATGCAACATAAACTTCTGGATATTCTGAGTAACAGATAACACAGAAGAGATAATCAGCATTATTGCACTGGAACAAATCAACTCCTACTTTCATCCAGGGAAGTTATGATATTTTATGTGATAGCAATTCCTCTTTCAGATATTAATTCAGAAAAGTATTTTAAACTTCATATCTTTGAACTAATTTCTCAGTCTAATAAGATATCTTAGGCCAGTAGGGAATGCCAGGCGCCATCTCTTTACACATTCTTATTCTCATACATGACTCATGACTGTTACATAGGAAATCCTTGGGTGCACTGAGGAATGTTAGAAAGTCCTTCGTTGTGTCTTGCAGCCATTCACAGAGTGTCTAGAAAGCGGAGATCACCTCTGACATAGAAATACATGAAAATTAACAAATGACAGTGCATAAGTGAGGTCAATGGCAAGTTGGGAGGATAAGATTTAGCTACAGCACCTGTAACAACAAGATCTTTGTACTGCAAACACTAAATCTGAGGTGACCTATATAAACCAGCAGTATACTAGGAGCTTCCAGCACCATCTCATTTACCCCCCTCCACTGCCTGCTACTCCCATCAGTGCACATAACAGACAAGTCAGTTTTCTATGTACTTAGTAAAGCACTCCAAAATATATGCATTTTGGCACTCAGCTTATAACATCTAGTAACAAGAACACTGCGCTGTACAGACTTGTTTTGTTTAATTAACTCATTCGTTTGTATTTGTTAACTGTGGTATTCACTGATCAACATGGACCTTTTTCAGACTCAGTCTGAGAGCACTGTTTGGTTAAAGCACTTGCTAAGAGTCATACACTAGTTATATTGTTAACTGAGTAGGTGGACTAGTCTTTCAACCATTGTCAGCCATGACCCGGTTGCAAGAGCACAAGATTTACAACTGAGGTGCATGTCAAACTTTTACCAAAGAAATGGTCATCATGCAGAGATTTACATATTTACAATATGTAAAGTGCAGCTTACATGCATATGTATACAGCATAATAGTTTTTGTATGAATATAAACTTAGACACATACTGCAACACACACATCAAGTAATAAAGAGGCACTATTGTTTCTTGTCTAATTATTAAATTATAATGAACAGCAGATGCAGGGTGGTATCCAACGAGACGGAGCCCGAATAAAGAAAAAATTCTTTACTCAATCCAATGATCAAAATGAAGTACAAATGCACATAAAGTCACAGTTTAAAAATGATAAAACAACAAGTTAAGCGCTTTCGTCAATACTCAGACTTCTTCAGAACAGTGAATTGCTGGCTGATAACTCCTTAAATACACACCCAGTCAATTAGTAAAATATTACCCCACATCATTTCCTTTCAATTAAGAAACATCACAGGAAGTGTAAGGTAGTAGTGAATACTCCCCCTGTTTGCAAGTACACAAAAAGTCAACTAACCAAATGTTAAATCAAGTGTCACATGTAAAGAATGTTATAAGGCAAAAAATACCAATGACAATATAAATAAATCATAACATAAATAACTGTTTAAGTTTCAAAAGTGGTGCTATAGAAATTCTATCATTAAGACCTGGAGGGGAGTATGCATTCAGTCTGATCTGCCACTTTAACTCAATGTACTCCAAATATTCCTCAACAGGTCCGCCCCTTTGTCCCAAATCAACTTGTTCAAGAATAAAAAAACTAAAACTGTGATTACTTTGGTCATTAATATGCCTAAATAAAGCATTCTTCATATTTTTCTGCTTGATGTCATATAAATGTTGGTAGACTCCAAGTCTAAAAGCATTTTTTGTTTTCCCCACATAATAACCTTGGCAGTTTTTGCATATTGCAATATAAACAACCCCCTTAGTATAGCAAAACATTTTCTTTTTATTAGTAATGGATCCAAAATTCTTAAGATTAAATTTGTCTGTATCCATCATGAAAGGGCACTGGGGACATCTACCACATTTATACGTGCCACCTCTAGTGAGATTAGGTTTGCCTTTTTCAAGTAGGTACCGGAGATAAGCAGCCCATCACATACTGAGACTGAGAATGTGATTCTTTCAATTGTAACTAATGATTTGGGTGACTTCAGTATTTATAATTACAGTGGTCTTACTGTCACTAGGGAATGGGCCGATTTTCTATCCAAAGCTATGAATTTTGTGCCTACTAGCAAGGGCAACATAGTAGATGTTATGGTGCAGTTAAAACTATTTACAAGGAAATTAAATCTAGCTTTAATTTTTCCTGATAGTAATTTTACTTGTGGCTCAAACCTTAGAAGACCAAGTACCTTTCAACCTCCCAATCACCCTTTGGTACAAATATTTGAGGTTCTATGTGAAAACGACATTAGAACACGATTGGGTTATAGGCATAATGACTCACCCATAGACAATTTAAAAATAGAGGAGAAGGGTATTTTGAGTGAAATTTTACATCAGACTAATATAAGACTTATGAAACCGGACAAGGGTGGGGGTCTGGTTATTATGAACACTGATGATTACAACAGTAGAATGTTTGACATACTATATAGTGAAGTGTACACTGAGACCTCACGAAATGAATTAAACATAGCATATCGTAACATTGACTTAGAATTGGAGCAACTTTTACTGAATGGACAAATCACACTAGACACACACAACTACATTTTAACCAAACATCCCAGGATTCCCACCATATTTGGAATACCAAAATTCACAAATCAATACACAGTCCACCTTTAAGACCCATTGTAGATGCTAAAGCCTCCAAAACATTTAGTATAGCAAAATACATTGACAGTATGACTAAGGGGGTCCTTGATAATCGGACTACTATAATTAAGGACTCATGGGACTTCCTTGGTAAAGTCAATCAGAATATGTATGACAGTAACCTCATCCTGGTGACTATTGACGTCTGTGACCTGTTTTCAGTTATACCACATGATATAGGTCTGGACTGGTTCTATGAGTTTCTATGCAGTAATTCATTGAATCATGACACCATCTTGACCATCCGTACTTTTATGGAGATGGTTTTGGAAAATAATTTCATTACATTTGAAGGGTATTTATTTAAACAAAGGCTTGGAGTTGCCATGGGTGCATGTTGTGCACCAATCTTCAACATTGTCTTAGCACATTGGGAAGATCAATACATTTTAACTCAATTCAGGACTTCATGGGTATTGTATGGGTGATACCTTGATGATATTGTCCTGTTTTGGAATCAATCAGAACAAGATTTGAATAGGTTCTTTTCGTACATGAACAGTACCACCAGTTTTTTGAGATTTACTATGGTCAAGGATCTAGATTATATTCATTATTTGGACATCACCATAAAGAAAGATTATGTGAACAACTGTTTTATTTCCCAACTATATAGGAAACCAACCTATTCTAACACATTATTACATTTTACTAGTGCACATCCTTTGCACCAGAAGAAGGCCCTGGTCAAGGGACAATGTGTTAGATTGGCCAGGATGGTGTCTGACATTTATGACTTTACCAAGGAATGTGACAATTTGTCCAATATGTTTCAGAGAAGAGGTTATCCAGAGCCTTTTCTATCAAACATCATTCAGGAAGTTATAAATAAGAGGACCAGTGGACACTTTAGAGCCCTATTGGGCAATAGGGATGACCACAACAATGTGAGGCACAATAATACTATTTTTACACATGCATTGACACTCACATATTCTGCAGATTTTGAAGAAATCAAATACATAAATATTGGAAGGTTTTTGATAATGACATTGGGGTCTTGGACAAGATAGGTAAGAGACCCACTATAGTTTATAAAAAGAGTACATCAATAAAAGGACTACCTGAAAAAGGCAAACCTAATCTCACTAGAGGTGGCACGTATAAATGTGGTAGATGTCCCCAGTGCCCTTTCATGATGGATACAGACAAATTTAATCTTAAGAATTTTGGATCCATTACTAATAAAAAGAAAATGTTTTGCTATACTAAGGGGGTTGTTTATATTGCAGTATGTAAAAACTGCCAAGGTTATTATGTGGGGAAAACAAAAATGCTTTTAGACTTAGAGTCTACCAACATTTATATGACATCAAGCAGAAAAATATGAAGAATGCTTTATTTAGGCATATTAATGACCAAAGTAATCACAGTTTTAGTTTTTTATTCTTGAACAAGTTGATTTGGGACAAAGGCGGACCTGTTGAGGAATATTTGGAGTACATTGAGTTAAAGTGGCAGATCAGACTGAATGCATACTCCCCTCCAGGTCTTAATGATAGAATTTCTATAGCACCACTTTTGAAACTTAAACAGTTATTTATGTTATGATTTATTTATATTGTCGTTGGTATTTTTTGCCTTATAACATTCTTTACATGTGACACTTGATTTAACATTTGGTTAGTTGACTTTTTGTGTACTTGCAAACAGGGGGAGTATTCACTACTACCTTACACTTCCTGTGATGTTTCTTAATTGAAAGGAAATGATGTGGGGTAATATTTTACTAATTGACTGGGTGTGTATTTAAGGAGTTATCAGCCAGCAATTCACTGTTGTGAAGAAGTCTGAGTATTGACGAAAGCGCTTAACTTGTTGTTTTATCATTTTTAAACTGTGACTTTATGTGTATTTGTACTTCATTTTGATCATTGGATTGAGTAAAGAATTTTTTCATTATTCGGGCTCCGTCTCGTTGGATACCACCCTGCATCTGCTGTTCATTCTAGTTTTTATTCTGCTTACTGAGTTTGTCGTAATTATTAAATTATATGTTCCCATATCTATAAGTTATGAGCTGATCAATCAAATTTCAGGGGTTGTGATGCTGCTGCATAGAGTAATTACTGAATATTATCAGAGAGACGTATAGTCGTTGTCAATAAATATTTGTGGGAGACAATGTGATGTGAGTTGTTAGCAATACCAAATTAAGCTTGTAATTCATATTTGTCAGTCTATAAGTAAATTCTGTTAATGATGCCACTCAAGTGCATACCCCATTAAATTGTAAACAAAAAGCTGGAGCTATTTTGATTCACTTGCAAGACTTATTACCTTGCCAAACAATACTGACCGATCCTGAGCATGTACATGTATGTTGCAATTTAAAATTCAAGTGTAGATGTTGGAGTTAGAAATGGATGTGTGCACTGAACTACAAAGACTGAGGGGTTTCAAATCTTCAACTTCGGCTTTATTTACATGCCTGTAATCAGGCATTGTATAATGAATGACAGCTGCTAAAAATATATATTAAACATTTTAATGCTGCAATAAAATGAGTATAAAACAACCACTGCACATTAATTTTCAGAAAACCTGCAAATGTGATTGAGGACTGATTAATAGCTAAGAGAAAAATTTTAAAACTATAACCTGTAAGGAAAGGACTATAAATCAATCAACTAAATGCTTAGATAAAAAGATACTTTTAGTTGCATTTGAAGCCAGCTAGGCACAAATTTCACATACAGAAGCTTTGATAGCTGAATGCCTGAAGACTCCACGGGGCAAGATGACAGAACTAAGAGATTTCAATAAGTAGAACATAATGGTCTAGTGGCTTATACAAGGACAGCAATTTTCAAAGATAGGGAGGACTTAAGCCATGTTTTGCTAAATTAACTAGAACCAGAACCTTATAGATTATTCGCTGCTCAACAGCTTAGTCACAAGAGTCTTCAGAGTATTATCTCTGCAATGTGCAAATCATTCCTGCCCCTAATTTGATGGGAATTTCACTGATGAAAATGTATAGTGCAGTTCATGCTAAAGGCATGATGCCTGCTTTGCTGGAGTTTGATAAGGCGAAGACACCAAATAGTTGTAAATCAATCCCAAATACAAGTCCGAAACTGTCTGTACCTTAGTCTCTGGTCTCCTTAAAGAGCAGTGTGAGCAAGACGTGAAATACGACTAATCTGTTGGATAGCATACATAGTGAATGGGTACATGGAAGCATTTGGGGATAAGAGACTGAATTTATTTCAAAATATCTATTTTACCACAATGTAAAACATGTTAAATCACTTAGTTCAGGCAATCTAAGTAGGTATCTGGGCATTCAGTTTATCTCACAAGTAGGACGTACCATTCAAAACACAGCAAACTCTGTGTTGATTGCTAACCCTACATAAACACTTATGCTAACATGCATTCACTCACCGCTGCACCCCTGAGATATAGAATACATAGTTCACTGCACACTTTAGCTTAAACAAGTATATACAATGTGCAAATGTCTTGCTAATCTTATGTTTTCCAGTACCCTTGGCTCCATCATCACTTTACCTGCTTTACCTACACATGCAGTTTGATGCTCAGTACAAAGATCCATACCCCCTCTACTTAAAGATCCATACCCCCTCTACTTAGAAATACATTCCCCTTCCGCTTAAACATCCATACCCCCTCTACTTAAAGATCCATACCCCCTCTACTTAGAAATACATTCCCCTTCCGCTTAAACATCCATACCCCCTCTACTTAAAGATCCATACCCCCTCTACTTAGAAATACATTCCCCTTCCGCTTAAACATCCATACCCCTCTACTTAAAGATCCATACCCCTCTACTTAGAAATACATTCCCCTTCCGCTTAAACATCCATACCCCCTCTACTTAAAGATCCATACCCCCTCTACTTAGAAATACATTCCCCTTCCGCTTAAACATCCATACTCCCTCTACTTAAAGATCCATACCTCCTCTATTTAAATATCCATACCCCCTCTACTTTCAGGTTTGTCAAGTATCTGAACACTTTTTATGAGGTATTTTTCAGCCCCATTTTAACAGCAACAACTAATGAAACCTCTCTGGTGTCACAACTCCACTGGGTGTAGGTGGTTGTGCATTTGTGGTGACAGTGGTGGTGGTGGGGGTTAGAACAGAAAGAATACCAAAGCAGTCATTGTAAAAAAAATATTCCAAATTAACTTCCAGTTAGTTTTGCCAAGCTTTCTTTTGTAAAAAGTGAATGTTGTATTTTGCTGCAACACAATGCAAACATGCTAATATTCTTAAACTTTGTAAAATTTTAATGATTTCCCTGGTTCTTGCATGCAATTTTACATATACTCGGGTCCTATCAGAGGTTTTGGAAACAACACAGAATATGCAAAATCATTTAAAGTTTAACAGAATGTCAAAAGATGCTGGCCAGCAGCAGCAAAACTCTGCAGGCTGAAAATCTTGGTATCTGCTGCTTAAGAAAGGACATCTAGGGAACTAGGTAATATCAGTTAAATTCCTCTACAAGAAAAAAATAAAACTGCAAGCTGACACATGGAGGCAGACTACAATGCTTAAAGGAACAATAATTGATGGAAGCTTAAGTGTAGTATTTAAAAGTTTTCTTTAGGTTTTCCTAAGGAGTCATGAGTTCTCACAAACAACTTTGCTACATTTTCAACAGGTGTAATTGGTTTCACTTCCAGCAGCAACAGAGCTCCTGAAAATATTTTAGAATGCAGGGTAATTTTCCAATCTATGATGTAGCTCTTTGTTTAAGGTCTTCGCCTCCCACGTACAAGGTTTGATCCTGACCTCCGACCAATACCTGCTTGGAGTTTGCATGTTCTCCCTGTATATCCATGGGATTACCCCCATGTCCTAAAAAACATGCTGAGTTTTTTCCATCTCAAACTCATTAATGAATGGAGCTGTGGGCAGCAGTACAGACTCTACATGGTTCCCTATAGGGCGAGGAGTTGCATAGACCAACCACTTTGGGCATCTACTGTTTTGTGCAATATACTCAAGATAGGAGAACATGGGCCACACACTGAGCGCCATGGAAGGCTAGCCACTGGACAGTGTAAAATATGGCTCTAGGTGATTCGGTCATGCTGACTAATGTCGCCAAAATGGGCATGGGTAGTTACCAGTGATAAGTGGGTTGAGGACCGGCTTACTCTGACCCACGCCAGGGACCCTTGCTAATGGTGGGAGGGGTATATGTGCCACTATTGGCCAGTGTGTGCCCGCCATAAAGCTCAACAGCCCTGGGTCAATAAGCTACTGGCTGGCCGGTGTCTAGTTGCCCAGTCTGGGTTACCTGGGATAGATCTGTTGAGTGAAAGCTGAACATAAAACCAACCAACCTGCCAAACATGAACTGAGAATTGCTACGCTTAATGTAGGTTCACTGACAGGACGCAGCTTGGAAGTGGATGACATGATGATACGGAGGAGGCTGGACATTCTATGCATTCAAGAGATGAGATGGAAGAGCAATGCAGCAAAGCCATTTGGCTTGGGATCCAGACGCTACTACTCACATGGGGGACAGGCTAGAAATGTTGCAGGAATTGTAGTGAGAGAGAGGCTTCAGAAGGCAGTGAGGGATATCATCAGAATTAATGACAGACTCATGGCAATCAGACTCCAGTATAATGATAGGGTAGTATTCATAATCGCACCTTATGCGTCACAGCAGGATTGTGAGAGTGAGGAAAAGAGTGCATTCAGACATTAGCCGCAGGGCATACTAGATAAAACAGGACAACATTAATTGGTTTTGATAATGGGTAACTTGAATGCACATATCGGGACAGACAGAACAGGATATAAGGACTGCCTGGATCCACATGGGTGGGGCAGCAAGAATAAAGAAGGAAAAAACATTCTAGACTTCTGTCTGGCAAATGGCTTGATAGTAGCCAACACATGGTTCAGAAAGAGAGACAGACACAAGATCACATACAAGAGTAGCCAACATGCAACTCAGGTAGATGTCCTCCTAGTAAGGAAAAGGCACTGGTGTAGAATCCATGATTGCAAAGTCATCCCCAGTAAAACAGTCGGCCCACAGCATAAACCACTAGTTTCCACAATCAGATGCAAGCAGTGGTCAGAGAAGGCTCTAAGGTCAACAGAGACCAGGTTGAAGGCCTGGAAGTTCACTGAAGAGAAAGTACTACAGTTCAAGGAATTACTCAGGGCTCAGCACCCCAAGAAGAGGAGGAAATAGGTCGAGTTGAACAAGAATGGCAGCAGCTAAAACAGCATGTATTAGGACTACAGAAAAGATATGTGGCTGAGCCAGGTATGGAAATAAGGTACATAAGGAAAGCTGGTGGTGGGTCCAGGAAGTCATCAAAAGAAAGAAGGAGTGCAAAAAGAAGTGGGAGATAGAAAAGACTGACCAGACTAGGAAGGACTACTGGTTAGCTAACAAAAAGAATCTAAGAAAGAAGTTGTAATATCAAAGAATAGGGCATTGGAGGCACTCTACCAGCTTCTGGAAAGTGACTCAGTAAGTGGCACAAAGAAATTACATCAGCTTGCAAGGAAAAGACAGAAAGATAAAGAAGATAGTCAGACACCCTTCATAAGGGATGCCAGCAACAGCCTGCTCACCAGTCCTAAGGACATCAAATGCAGATAGAAGGAATATTGTCAGCAGCTTCTGAATGAAGAAAACCCCACAGAAGTTGTATTGTCCCAGAAACAACCTACAAAGAGAGAAGAAGAGGAGCCCACCCTAGAAGAAGTAAGAACAGCACTAAGGAAAATGAAGTCAGGGAAAGCAGCAGGCTCACATGAGGTCACAGCAGATATGATAAAGGTGCTGGATGAGATAGGGGAGAAATGGCTCCTGAGGGTATTAATGGCAATGTGGAGAGAAAGACATATCCCAGATATCCAAAATCTGAAGTTAATGCTACTCGATGCTAGAAGTCTAAACCTCAAAATGCACTCTCTCGAGGCACTCCTAAAAATGGAGAACATCGATATCTGTGCAGTAACTGAGACCTGGTTCAAGGGTCCAGAGAGCACCCCTGCAATACCAGTCTACAATTCTTACCACACTTTTTGGCCACAAAACCAAGATCGAAACACTAAAGGTGGAGGAGTGTCCATATTCACCAAGAATATTCACACCTCCAGGCTAGTTGCCTAACACAATGCATCTGAAATTCTCCAGCTGCAACTAACACTAGGTTAGACTGCAATCCAAATTATAGCTTGCTACAGATCCCCCACCATGCCCCAAGATTCTCACTATACCTTTCTAAACATACTGGAAAATATTAAGATACAACCAAACATCCTAATACTGGGTGATTTCAACTGCGCTGCCATTAATTGGAAAAACTACTCAGGCACCAACTCCTTTTCCCAATGGTTCTTGGAATTCATAAATTCTAACGCCCTGGATCAACTAATCCATTGTCCCACCAGGGGCTCCAATATCCTAGACCTGGTCATTACCAACATGGGAGATAGATGCTCCACACCAGTGGTTACCCCCTCATTGGTCAGGTCTGACCATAAGCAAATCACTCTTGACATCCACATCCCACCCCCACCCCCCAGTAAGGAAACCTCCTTAAAAAACTTCTCCAAAGCCAACTTCAAGCTACTGAAGTCAGAAGTGACAAACTTCACAACACCCACGCAGATGGGATCTGGAAGTTCGACTGCAGAATCCTACACTAAGGCACTGTACGAGCACATCCACTCGTGCATGAATCGTGCCATCCCAAATAGAACCAAGATGCTCTTCTCCAAAAAAAGGAAGCCAATCTGGTGGTCCCCTCCTATAAACAAACTATACAACAGAAGGAAGAAACTGTTGAAAAAAAGAGGAAAATCCCAGGATGCTAAAAACTCCCTCCCCAGCCTCAATAAGAAGCTGTGATCCCTCATAAAATCCTCAAAAGCTAGTTATGAAAATAAAATTGCCAAAGATTCCAAAGACAACCACAAGGCATTCTATAGTTATGTGAAGAATCTAAATGGCAATGCTCAGATCTGCTCTGAGCTCCAACAGAATGGCATTAAATATACTGATCCCAAGCATATTGCCAATATCCTGGCAGATCGATTTAGTGCCAACTTCACCACCCTCTCACCCTGTAAAGGGCCCATCTCAATACCAAAAGATTGCCAAATTCTGATAATCACAGCTACACAGGTAGAAACCGCACTCTCCAAAGCTAAGAATACAGCATCCATGGGACCAGATGAAGTCCCAGGGTGAACTACAAAATGAACTGGCACCTCACCTAAGTGTCATGTTTAATCATAGCCTCACCTCAGGCTTCATGCCCACTGAGTGGCGTACAGCTACAGTTATCCCGCTCCACAAGGGAGGATCCACCTTGGATCCCGGGAACTACCGTCCCATCAGTCTGACAAGCCTGATCTGCAAGGGCATGGAACGTATTATCATGGAACTTATAAACAAAGACATTGGCACCCTTTAAACACTGGACCCCACCCAGTTTGGGTTTGTGAAGGGACGATCTTGTCTCCAGAATCTGATTGACTTCTTCAAATCAGTCTCCAGAGCTGTGGATGAGGGTAAGGCGGTCCACACAGCCTATCTGGACCTCGCCAAGGCCTTTGACACCATCTCCCACACTGGAATCACAGATAAACTTACTAAGCTGGGCATAAATCCCTACGTCACTCGATGGGTTGCCAACTGGCTTACTGACAGAACCCAGACTGTAAAAGTAGCCGACTCCAAATCCAGCTCCAGACAAGTGACAAGTGGAGCACCTCAGGGTTTAGTCCTGGGACCACTCTTGTTTGGCATCTACTTCTCTGAAGTACAGGCCAAAACTAAGGGACTCGGGCTAACAAAGTTTGCAGATGACTGCAAACTGGGAGCCATTATTGAATCCCAAAATGATGTGGATATTCTACAAAAGGGCCATACAGAAACAGATATCTGGTGCCAGAGCCATGGACTCAAGCTTAATGTCAAGAAATGTATAGTTATCCCCTTTGGAAAAAAAACATGTACCCATGAATTACCTCGTAGGTGGCTGGACACTAAACATCGAAAGTGTGATGAGAGACTTAGGGACACAGGTGGACAGTGGTCTCACTTTCGAAAACCACATCACCACAACAGTCAGGAAATCCTTCTATGTGGCACACCTCATCACTAAGGGCTTTTCATCCAGAAAAAAGGAGGTCATTGTCCCACTGTACTCATCCCTCATTAGACCCATTATAGAGTATAATGCCCCATTTGGTATGTACCTCACAAGACATCTGCAACAGCTGGAAAGGCCACAGAAATACCTCACTAAAAGAATCACAGACCTAAAGCAGATGTCATATGCTGACCATCTAAAAAAACTCCAGCTATAGTCTGTGGCATGTCGTCTACTCAGAGGCGATCTCTGCTTAACATACAAGGCCATGTCAAACCCTGAGCTGTTGGACATGCTCCACTTAAAGAAATCCCAATCTCTCAATGCCACATGCTCCAGGGATCGAATCCTTGTCATCACAGTGAACAAAACATGCTGGAGGGATAAGTTCCTGACCCAGAGACTCCCCATACTCTGGAATAGACTGCCCATACATGTCAAGCAGAGTGCCTCATTGGCCCTCTTCAAAAGGAACCTTGATAATTGGATGGGAGATAGGAAATTCACCCCAGGGATCATGTCAGTCGCCCTGCTAGACAGGGGCCCAGAGAAGTAAATATTGTGGGAAGAAATATCCAATGAATTGTTATGGTTAGGCTTGCATAGGCCCTAGGGCCGATAGCCTAGTACCAACCTATGAACCTATGAACCTATGAACCTATGACTGGAAAATAAGTATACTTGTGCTAGTGTACAAGAACAAAGAGGACATCCACAACTGCATGAAAGTTCTGGAGAGGGTGATAAAAGGATATGCAGAGTAGTAAAATGTAAGATGGGAGATGAGTAGTTCAGATTCAAATCAGGATGCAGCACAAATGACCCGATGTTTGCAGTGAGACAGGCACTTGAGAAGAAGCTATAGATGAGGGGAGAGTCCAACTGGGCATTCCTAAACTTAGCATATGAAAAGGTCCCAAGAATGTTGATCTGGGCAGTACTGCAGTGGTTTAAAGTCCCAGAAACATTGGTAGAATTAGTGTAGGCTATGTGCAAGGACTCAATGGCTCAAGTATGAACAGTATTCGGCCTCACAGAGGGATTCCCAGTGGGAGTGGTTGTACATCAGTGTTCAGCTCTGAGCCCACTGCTGTTCATACTGGTGATGGACTACATTAGCAAACAGGTTGGAGGGGACAGATCAACAAAGCTGCTGTATACAGATGATGTGGCATTACAGGCAGACTCTGAACAAGAACTTCAACAAAGGATAGGAGAATGGAATGCAAATCTGGAGGCACATGGGATAAAACTAAACACAGATAAGATGATGGTAATGGCAGCAAATCGGGGAATCAGAAGAAGCTGAGAATAGAGATAGAAGGGAAGATAGTGGGATAGGTAAACAGCTTCAAGTATCTGGGAGGGGTGGTTGAGAAGAAGGGAAGTCTGAATGAAGAGGTCAAAGCTAGAATCAGGAGCTGCATCTAACTGGCATAGAGTATCAGGTGTATTGTATGACAGAAGAATGCCAAAGAAGCTGAAAACTAAGGTGTACAAGACAGTGGTGCAATCAGAACTACTATAATGTACAGAAACCTGGGCAGTAAAGGCAGAACAATTGAAGAAGCTAGAGGTGATGGAAATGAAGTGCCTGAGATGGGTGGTAGGATGCACACTGTAGGACAGACGAAGAAATGAAGACATAAGAGCAGCAGCCAAAAGTAGCTACAATTGCAGAAACAATCAAAGAGAACAGATTACAATGGTTTGGACATGTGCAGAAAAGCAGAAGACAATCTGGTGAGGGAGATTTGGGACAGACAGGAAGAAGGTAAGAGGAAGCGAGGAT